>NC_091220.1:12196486-12228986 GCF_040958095.1 Procambarus clarkii | reverse complement strand
TTTATCAAGAGCTGCATGAATCAAGTTAATCATACTAATAAGTGCATCGTTAGTGCTTTTTTGGGTCTGAAGCCATATTGGCAAGGGCTAAGTATATTGTGTTTGGCTAGATAAGAGTAAAGCTGCTTGTAGATTAGTTTTTAAATATTTTTGACAAGTTTGGCAGGATTGATATAGGTCTGTAGTTGTTAACATCTGTGAGATCACCACATTTGTGGATAGGCGTTACTCTCGCTTTTTTTAGAATATCTGGAGAGGTTTTGAGTTGAAGTGACTTGTTGAAGAGCAATGCAATAGCCGGGGCTAAAGATCTGGAGGCTTTTTTGTAAATTAATAATATTATTTAGTATTAATTAATATTTACAATTATTATTAATTACAATTATTTATAGCATAGTTACTTTCATGTAACTCGCAATTGTACATTCTTAGCATTAATAGCCCAAATTAGCACATCTTGCTTTTAAATTAGCCCAAAAAGTAGCAAGTAGCGAAATTAAAAATTTGGGAGCGCGGGGCTCTCAAAAGTAGCCCAATTCGCTATTTGTAGCCCAATCTGGCAACACTGTGTCCAGGTATAGCCAGGCCCTGCCCGACTCCAGTAAGAACTCTTGTATATTATGTATAAAAAAAATGCAATTTAGAAGGGTTCCATATTTTAGGAACCCTCCTAAGTGAGTTTTACACTTAATTATAGTTTAATCAAACTGCCTGAAGTGAGACAAAGGAGGTGTTAGTTCATGGTGTCAAGAGCTGATGAAGATGTTTGAGCACTTTAAATATCAGTTAGAATCACATAGACTTAGTCATTCATACCAGGTGTCATTAATTAGACAAATATTAATGGGATGCTTGAGGTTCAGATTGTATTGAAAGTTCCAAATTTCCAGTGAAAGCCTTCGGAACTGTAAATTCAGTGGGACCGGCTACGATTGTTGATGCTCTTCTGTGTGTGTTACCTTGTGTCGTCTATACTATGAGGATGTAAACAAACTCCAGCTGACTGTTTGACACGACAGCGGGTGGTTGCTCTACGCTACACTCCCATATTTATTACTCTAGTTTCTGCTTCATACAGCGCCAAGAGACTTGACCCAATAGTATAATCATCACAAGATAAACGTAGAATTAAGTGAATTGGTTGAAAGTTTCAATGATAAGGTATGATATTTCACTAGAAGTTGTCATATGGTTTTGCTCTAAACTTCCTGGGTTATGGGACAAGTCGCCCCACTTTCATCTCTCTTCTGACGTAAACCATGGACTCGGGTCCAAGACGTTGAGGTACTATTTAGTTAATTATACTTCTACTGAAGCAGTATAATTAACCAAATTGCCCGAAACACTATGCGTACTAGTGGCTTTAGGTATTGTATGTACTATCTCTATCTTTAAATCCATCATTATGTATGTAACTCAATGGATGTGCCTTTACCTGAATAAAGAATCTGAATCTGAAATCACAGCACATCGTCACAGCCCTCTTGCACCTGAGGCCAGCTGACTTCAAGACCAAGCAGAGGGAAGAGTGATAATTATTAATTAATTATATTATTATAATTATTATAATAATTTTTGTATTTAATAATTATCACTCTTCCTTCTGCTTGGTCTTGAAGAAAGCCGACCTCGGGTGAAAGATATATAATTATATCTTTCTTATATATAGCCGGCTTATATATATAATTTATATGCAATTGACGATCACAAAACACGGATCATTTTTATGCGGAAAATCCACTTTTCATGGATTATGTGGATTTTCCGCATATAATATATATAAAAGCTGGTCTCTTTCACCCGAGGTCGGCTTTCTTCAAGATCAAGCAGAAGGAAGAGTGATAATTATTAAATACAAAAATTATTATAATAATTATAATTATATAATTAATATTATATAATTATAATTATTCCTAGAAAGAGAATCTTTCTAGGCGACTCTCTTTCTCTTTCTCTTTCTATGGTCTAATAAACCATAATAAAATGTGATAATGAACTTTGAAAATGAAAATGTTACGAAAACCAAAAATTAAGAAAACTGAAACGGATTTTCCCATAAGAAATAATGTAAATTGAATTAATCCATTCCACACCCCTAAAAATAATAACAAAAAAATACATTTTATACAAAATACTACTCATACTTTTCATACACAAAACAATCAGGTATAAATATAAACCATAAACCATACAGTATGGCAAATTAAACTATAAAAAATTCAAGTGAAGGGACTAACATTTAATGAAAATCTTAGCTCATCAGAGTGTACTCACCTAGTTGTACTCATCTAGTACAACTAAGTGATTACAAGGTTAAGCTTCCAGGAGTTGAGCATTATCTATTTGGTCCCTCCTCTCAACCATCAATCAAATGGTGTACAGATTCCTGAGTCTATTAGGTTCTATCCTGTCTACATTTGAAACTGTGTATGTAGTCTGCCTCCACCACATCACTGCGTAGTGCATTCAATATGTTAACTGTGAAACTGAAAAAAGTTCTTTCTGATGTCTCTGGCTCATCTGGGCACTCAGTTTCCACCTGTGTCCCCTTGTGCATGTGCATGTTAAATAAACTGCCTTTATCTACTCTTATCAATTCCTCTGAGAATCTTGTATGTGATGATTATGTCTCCCCTTAAGTCTTCTTTCTTCTAGCTACGTGAGGTTCAGTTCCCATAATATCTCCTCGAAGCTCTTATCCCTCAGCTTGGGTACTAGTGTAATGGCATACCTTTGAACCGTCTCCACTTTAGTCTTGTTCTTGTCTAGATAAAGACTCCATGCTGAGGGTGCATTCTCCAGGATTGGTCTAACATATGTGGTACTGCATATAAAGTCCTAAATGATTCTTTATACAAGTTTCTGAAAGCAGTTCTTATGTTGGCCAACCTAGCATATGCTGCTGCTGATACCCTCTTATTGTGGGCTTTAGGGGACAGGTCAACTCCCTGGTCATTCTCTTTGATTATTTCTCACACTCCAGTTCTTGAAAAATTTCATCTCCCAAATGGTACCTTGTATCTGGCCTTCTGCTCCCAACACCTATCTTCATTACTTTACATTTTCTCGGATTAAAATTTAATAGCCATTTGTTGGACCATTCCTTCAATTTATCCAGGTCATTTTATAACCTCATGCTGTTCTTCTGTCTTAATCCTTTTCGTAATTTTAGCATCACCATATCAAATATAAGATAAGTCCGAGTACAGTGTCATTAGTGGAGTCCCACGTGGGACTCCACTAATGACACCATTCTATTCTGAGGCCTCACCTCTCACAGTAACTCTCAGCTTCCTATTGCTTAGGTACTCCCTTTTTCACTGCAGCACCCTTCCCATTATTCCTGCCTGTTTCTCCAACTTTTGCACCAGCCTCTTATGGGGTACTGTGTCAAAGGATTTTCAACAATCCAAGAAAATACAGTCTTGCTTGCTTAGTCTCTACTCTTTCTTGCTTAATCTTTGTCACCTGGTCATAGAATTCTATTAGACTTGTGATGTTTGGTGCAAATTTTCTGCTGGATAAGTTGTAGTTATGAAACAGACGACACGTCTCGGTATCAAATGCAGTTATATTTTTCCACAACAGTTTCTTCTTCAACAGATGATTGTATATGCATGCTTAGCGCGGTTAGCAGATGGAACTCCTCTCTCTGCAACTACAGATTTTGCCAGTGATGCTGACCAACGTGTGAGAGAAGGGAAGAGATGTGTCAAATTACTGAGCAAACAGCTGGCCAAGTTTGGCAAACGTGTGTGTTTGCAGGCTGAGGAGATCACCATCCAGTAAGTGCAAGGATTGGGTTACTTTTCTTTCTTTTTCAGGGAGGGATGCTTCAGTGGCTTTGAGCTTAACTCTGGTATATATAATATAATTGTGAAACATTATATTCGCGGCAACTGCCGCCCCACGGGATGGCGGGGCCGACTCACCCCCAGCGCTCATAATTCGCTCGACTTCCCAGCTCCATTGCGGCTAAAGTATGGTACATACAATATTTTTTTTTAGTTTCCCATGATCAGAGACAGCATTTTAACAATATAAGAAGAGAAAATAATTTTTTGGAAAGAATTTATTTCCTGTGCACCAGGGGGTTGCCATATTTGGAGGCAGAGCAGTTCAGTAGTTAAAGCAATGATTTATAACACAATAAAGTTATAACTTGAGAATGTTTAGGACAAAGGTTCACCTACCAGTTTACAAGCAGACTATTATTGGAACTATAATATGCTTTCAGACCATCACAAATATCTAGATAACTATCCAGTGATTTGAGGTGGTGTTTGGTGTCTCGTGGTAATGGATTTGCTCTGAGAACAGGCTGCTGGTGTTTTGGGCTAAGGCTTGATTGTATTAGAGTTAAGCTCAGGAAGCCACTGGGGGTCCATCACAAAAGAGGGATTTAATTACATTCATTGCTTGATTTTTTTAATTTGATGAATTAATTTCAAGCTGTGACATTTATGACAGACCAGACATGTCATGATCAGATCAGTTTACAGGAGAGAGGAGACAGTCTTGCACTCCATCAATATGCAGTTCTGTATTACTAAAGTACAATAAATATAAGTGTGTTTTTGCATTCTTTAAAATGTCTTTTCTGAGGGGAGCCACTTTGGGTCCCTGGAGCTATCGGGCTAATATACAGTTCATTAGACCAGGGTCTAATGTCCTAAGTTCTAAAGTCTAAAGTCATAGGAGTCCAGCAACCCAGCAGTTCCAGTTTATTGGCTAATGCAATCCAGTGCAGTCGTTATCTCTGGCTTCGATTTCCTACACAGTGTTTTGCCTTAGTGGTGTCACCTACTGTTCATGGTGTGTGGTAGCCAGGTGTACCTTAAATGTACCGGGGCTGCATGAACTTTGGGCAGCCATTCCTAAGTGCCCTGTGAGTACTACCCTTGCATGTCAGGGTTATCTCCCCTGGTGCATTTGGGACGCCAATTCTGTAGGTCGTTCTTGCTGCTTGGCATCTATCCCGCCCTTGGGGCCCGCTGGGGTTTTGTGGCCCTTGTTTTGTCTTGGGTAGGGAGTGGTTTTGTTGCTGGTTGGGGTGTCGAGGTGTTACGCAGCCAGCTACCTACATAGCGGTCAGTTCCTGTTTCCTCTAGAGACATTGTACTTTTGAGGGTTTTTTATTTTCTTCTTGCTTGCTTTGCTTGGTGGGGGTCTGCCTTGTTTAGCTATTGGTCCACTTGTAATAATTTGGTAGCCCTCTGCTAGGCCCCCTGTGATTGTACACGTCGCAGGGGTTTCAGTGTGTTGATCTTCCCCCTTGTTAGCTTTGGGTCTAACCGGTTTGCAACACCTTGCCCGGGCTTCCCGTAGCAGTCAGCCTACGGGCCCTGGAAAACCCTGTCGGGGCTCGGTGGACCTATGGATGCGTCTTCAGAATTTCAGCTCACCTTGTGGGAGTTTGAAGGTTGCCGTGTGCCCTTGTCTTAGGGTGACAGTCACCGCTTTTGCCTCCGTCATGCTGCCTGTTGGGTCAACGACACCTATGACCCGGAGTCTTGCAAGTTGTGTTCTCTGCATGTTCTCCAATTTACCTATTCTGATAAGTAATATTTGGGTACAAGTGACATCTGCATTGCATGCTAGGTTTAGGTTGCTGCAACGCGCTAGGTGGTCGCCCACCCAGGTACCCCGTTTTGATTATTGGGACTTGGACTTGGAGGCATTAGTCGCTTCGACTTGGGTTCAATCTGCGCTTCCTGGTCCCTCCCCTGTTGTTCGCCCTGTTCCCCCCCCCCCCAATTTCCCCTGCTTCCGGCTCCCAAACATCTGAGGGTTTCAGAGTCTGAGCAGGATTTAGTTGGTAATTAGATTCGAACAGCTTCGAGGACTGCCCAAGCACTCGAAGGGTTGGGGACGGAGGCATTCGAGCCGGTTCCTCCTGTCGAGGCTTCTGGGTCCCACCAGCAGGCCCCATTCTTTTCTGCCTTTCCCCTGTACTCAGCCTTTTCTTCAGGGGTAGAGGGGTATGGATGACTGCGCTGCTCTCTGAGAGGAGTTGACCTGGGGGGCTTGGGACCCCTTTGACCCCACTTGGATGTTTGTGCCCTCTTCGTAGGCTTATTGTTGCAGGGGGAAGGATTTTTTTACCCCCCTTCCCTGTATGAGTATGATTTGGAGTCAGCTGCCCTTGGGTTCCTTGGCTACTTCCTTCCGGAGGTTTTCTGCCTCTCGGATCTCACCTTAGGAGGTTCGGGAAGCTCTTGCTGCGTACCTCCTGTGAGACCCAGATTCTGCCTCTATCATGGATCTAGCCTCGGTTAAGTTTGGTTCTTCTTCCCAGTATTGGGTGCGTTTGCAGGTCCCGGAGTCTTCCTGGCTGGTAGACTGCCCATTCTTTTCATTGGGGGTGTGGCATCGGTTCTGTCGGACCCGCACGCTTGAATGGTGAGAAACTTCTACCGTTCTTCAGGTTTACCTAGGGGCAGACTTGAGCACCTTAATGCATGCTTGTTTGCCCCCATGCTTCCTCAGGAAGTTGGCCTTTTACAGCTGCACGTGCAAGTTCCCACCTTACGACGTCTTTGGTAGCTGAGGACATGTGCACTTGGGGGCATTTGGCTTTGGTCTTGCGCTTCTTTTCCCTTCTCGAATTGTCCTCAGACTGGCTAGAGGAGGATGTGGATGCATTGAGTGCTGGGCCTTCATCTAGTATGCTGGCCTTGGCGGCTAAGGCATAGGGCGTGCTTTTACTGCTGTTTGCGCTGATTCTCAAGCAGGCGGTGTCTCTGTTCTTTGCTTCATGCCTCTTGAGCAGGCAGGCTGTGCTCGTTCTCTCTTTGGAACCCGCTTGGGCCCTGGCTCTTAAGTTTTCGTCGCCGTTTTGAGGAGCAACATTTTCGTTGCTTTTTGAGGAGTCTGCGATCACTCAGTTTCTGCAGGTGGCTTTGTCTAGTTGTCATCCTCTGTCGAACTTGTTAGTTCTCTGGGGTGGCCGTTCTTGGCCCTCTCCGAAGGGTCGTGCCAGGGCTCGGGGTTCCTCCGGTTTGGGTGGGTCATTGGTGCCAGTTTCTGAGCCGGCATTACCTTCAGAGCCGGTGTCATCTAGTCGGCGTGATGATCGCTATGTTCATCAGTCAGCTTCTCGTAAGGGGCGTCGGCCCTTTTGCAGTTCACCCCGTTGATGAGGCAATGGGGGGGGAGGCTTGCGCTGTTTGCTCACCCTTGGTCCCATGATTTATGGGCATTTCGAGTAGTATCCACCTGCCTGTGGTGGCATTGGGCGGCTCCTCCTCCTTCAGGAAGTTCGGGGCTGGTGGGGCAGGCTTCTTCCCCTGCACTCCGTCAGGACATCTCGGAGTGGGTACGCTTGAGCGTGGTCGAAACGACCCCATCCCTCAGGTGGGTTTCCCGCCTGTTTCCAGTGCCAAAATGGGACTGTGTGGATCTGAGGTTCATTCTGGACTTGTCCCGTCTGAACCCCCTGGATTCTTTGCCCCTCCTTTCAGATGACTACTTTGCCTTGGGTCAGGCTTCTGTTGGAGCCGGGTGCATGGATGGTGTCCTTGGACCTCAGAGACACATATTGGCACGTTCCCATTTATCAGGGACTGGTTAGGTTTTGTGGTGGGGCATCAGGCTCACCGCTTTCGTTGTCTACCTTTTGGCTTGAATCTGGCGCCTCGCATTTCCACGCGTCTTACCCGGGTCGTGGTGACCCATCTGAGTCTGCTAGGGGTTAGGGTTCAGGCCTATCTTGATGACTGGCTAGTGTGGGCTCCCAGCCAGTCGGCTTGTCTGCTCGCCAGGGGTGTGGTTCTTTCCCAGCTCGCCGGGTTAGAGTTCCTGGTGAACTGGAGGGAGTCCATCTGGTTCTGTCCCAGGTTTAAACCTGGCCGGGTCTTGTTTTGGATTCTCGGACCACTTCAATATTTCTCCCTCCGGAGGCATTGCTGCAGCTGCGGTTCCGTCTTCAGGTGTTTCTGGGGGGTTCTCTGGTAACTCGGTGGTTGTTCGAGCAGTTGTGCAAGAGTCTGAACTTCACCGTACTGGTTTACCTGCTGGGTTTGGTTTGGCTTTGGCATCTGTTCTGGTTCCTTCAGGGATGCCCCTTCCGCCTCTCTCGCAACCGCTGGGTTTGCCCTCCGGGGGCCTTGTGTCAGTTGCTGCGTCACTGGCTTTGTCTTCGGGTATTTCGGGGTTCAGTGCCTTGGCACCTACTCGAGCCTGCCCTCGATATGTTAACGGACACGTCGTATGTCGGCTGGGGGTTTGTGACAGTGCTCACCAGGCCGACCAGGGGCTGTGGGGTCCGTCCCGCCAATGGGTTTACAGCATGGTGTGGAAGGTCTGGAAGGTTCACGGCGGTCTGGCTGTTACTTTGGAGGGTTTCGGGTTGCTCGGGGCGCGACTGTTTGGCTCCATTCGGACTGTTCTCTGGTGGTTCATTGCCTGAACTGCGGAGGTTCTCTTCGGTACTTACCTCTTTGATGTTAGTCGCTTCCAGTGGCTCGTCTGCTGGATTCTCGGGGTTTGGCTCTCCTTGCGGTTCATATCCGGGGAGTGTCCAATGTCCTGGCGGATGGCCTGTCTCAGTTCATTCCCCTGTCCCTGGAATGGACGGATGACACTGATCCCCTCAGTTAGCTCTGCCGGATGTACGGGCTTCCGGAGGTGGACCTCTTCGCGTCAGCTTGGTCACGGTGTCTCCCAATATATGTGGTGCCCTTTCCCGACTGCGGAGCGTTCGCGGTGGTTGCCTTTCAGCACGACTGGTCGAGGTGGGGTTACCTGTACCTATTCCCCCCAGTCCTGCTATTGCTTTGGGTTCTGGCTCAGTTGAAGTCTTACAATGGGGAGAGTAGTCCTCTTGGCCTCTTGGTGGCCGGCTCAGGGCCTTGGTTTCAGGCGCTGCTTGCTCGGGGTCCGAACCCAGGGCATTTTCCACAGCTCCACCTCTTCCAGCATATCGGACCAGTCTGGTACATGGCTGGTTCGGTCTTCTCCTCCGCTCTTCGCGTGTGGTCATTTTGATGCGGGTTTTAACCATTCGTATGATGATCAGGTGGCTTCATTGATAGTGTCCCACCTGAGAGCTTCGTCTCGGCGGCAGTATGAAGTTTCCTGCCTTTCATTCCTCCATTTTCTCTCTCATCGTAGGTTGTCTTCTATTTCTGATAGGGTTGTCTTGTCCTTTCTATCTTGGCTTTTTCAGGACCGTCATTTTAAGGACTAATATTGTCGCCTCGTATCATGCATCGTTGTTGGAGCCGCTCCAGCTTGCGTTTGGGGTGAATGTCACTTCTACCTCATTCCGTAAGCTTTCTTGTGCTTTGTTTCACCTCTGGCCTGCTCATTGTAGGGAGTTCTGCCTCTCTGTTCGGTTTTCGGTTGCAATTTTCTTACCATGTGGGGTCTGTTCTGTTATGCCTACCTTTCTGGGTGCCTAACCCCAGTCAATGGCAGATAAGGAAAACCCTCAACCACAGGGAGGGTTTTCAGGGCCATTGCTCTCTGTGCCTCTCTGAGGGAGGGCATGGTTCTGGCTCGTGGTAAGCTGATATCCTATGACTAATGCCCTGGTCTAATGAATTGCATATTAGCCCGATAGCTCCAGGGAGCCTCTGGGGCTCATACAGAAAATGGCATTTCATTACATGCAATGCTGGTTTTTTGATGACCAAACCACACATCAGAAAATGTTGAGATGACAAAGTTTCAATCCGTCCAGGACCATTATCAAGTCAACGGACCGGAACGTCATTGTTTCTTCATTTTCTGATGTCTGGTTTGGTCGTCATCATCTTCAGCCAAGTTATTGTGACTTATCGTCTGCATGTCTGTTATTTTCAGGTGTGTAGTGGATGATTGCACCGCTTATATGGTTGTGTGTGAACCCAATTATCCACACATTCTTGCCTTCAGCTTCCTTGATGAGCTGATGAAGGAGTTTAATATCCTCTACACTGCCTCTGTTGTTAAGTCTGTAAGAAGACCCTATGCATTTATTGAATTTGGTAAGATAATATTAATACTGTACACTACTGTACTTCAAATATATTGTTTTGTTAGGTACTGGTACAATCAAACCTTGCTTTGGTGAATTTTGTTTTTTTCAGAAGCCTTGAAGAGCTGGACAAGAATTTGCTTGTCCAGCTCTACACCACGAGATGGTAAAAACAATGTCACCAGGGATTCAACTGAATACGCTAAGGGTCCCAAGGCTTACTCTGAAGCACAATCAGGGTTTTACACATTGCTCCCGTGCAGTCTGGCTGTGGTTCAGGAGTTCTATCTACAACGCTTCTCGTCAAATGCGCAATATTCCGGTATTTTGACTACCACAAAGTGTAGTAGTCAAAATATCAGAAATTAATTAAAACCAAATGGTTAGATCACATGGAGCACACTAATATAATAACAGGCAGACAGTATGGTTTTCGATCTGGAAGGGCATGTGTAATGAATTTACTTAGTTTCTATGATAGAGCCACAGAGATTTTACAGGAAAGAGATGGTTGGGTTGACTGCATTTATCTGGACCTAAAAAAGGCTTTGAGCAAAGTCCCCACATAGAGGTTGTTCTGGAAACTGAAACGTACTGGAGGAGTGACAGGGAGGCTTCTAACGTGAATGAAAATTTTTTTGACAGAAAAAGGAGGGCAGTAATCAGTGGCAATGTATCGGACTGGAGAAATGTCACGAGTGGAGTACAACAGGGTCCAGTTCTTGCACCAGTAATGTTTATTGTCTGCATAAACAAGCTATCAGAAGGAATTCCGAATTATATTAACATGTTTGCTGATGCTGCTAAGATAATAGGGAATATAAAAAACTTAGTCGATTGGCATGCCCTTCAAGAAGACCTCGACAAAATAAGTGTATGGAGCACCACTTGGCAAATGGAATTTAATGTGAATAAATGCCATGTTATGGAATATGGAATAGGAGAAAATAGACCACATACAACATACAAAATTATGTGAAAAAGCTTTAAAAAATTCTGATAGAGAGAGATCTGAGGGTGGTTATAGGTAGAAAACTGTCACCTGAGAACCACATAAAGAACATTGTGCAAGGAACTTATGCTAAGTTTTCCAATTTTAGAATTGCTTTTAAATACATGGATTATGAAATACTAAAGAAATTGTTCACGACATTTGTGAGACCAAAGTTGGAATATGTAGCAGTTGTATCGTGCCCAATTCTTAACAGGTACATCATCAAACTGGAAAAGGTGGAATGACATGCAACTAAATGGCTCCCAGAACTGACGACAAGAGCTACAAAGAGGGGGTTAGTGACATTAAATGTACCAAGGCTAGAAGATAGAAGAAAAAGAGGAGATATGATCACTACTGTACTTACGAAATAGTAATGGAAATCAACAAAATTGAAACGGAAGTATTCTTGAGACCTGGATCTTCAAGAACAAGAGGTCATAGATTTAAACTAACTAAGTAGAGCAGTCAAAGAAATATAAGAAAACTCAATTTCACAAACAAAGTGGTAGACGGTTGGAACAAGTTAGGCGAGAAGGTGGTGGAGACCAAAACCGTCATTAGTTTCAAAGCGTTTTACAGCAAAAAGGCTGCTAGGAAGATGGTATATCACAAGCGTACCTCTTTCATCCTGTAACTACCACTTAGGTAATTACAATGAAATCACATGTCAAGAGTGCACGAGGGCAATGCATGAAACCCTGATTGGGCTTCAGTGAAAGCCTCAGGACCTGTAGAGGATTCGGTTGAATCCCAGGTTGCATTGCTTTTACCATGTCGTAGTGTAGTGGTTTACGGTGTGTGCTTGAAAGCACTAAGTGTGCGGGGTTCGAATCTTCCTCATGGGAGGGGGAGAGGTTTTCTTACCCCCCTTCCCTGCATAAGTATAATTTGGAGTGGGCTCCTCCCCAGGTTCCCTTGGGTTCCTTGGCTCCTTCTTTCCAGACGTTTCTGCCTCTTGTATCTCACCTAAGGAGCTTCGGGAGGAGCTTGCTGCTTACCTCCTGCGAGACCCAGATTCTGCCTCTGTGATGGATTTGTCTTCGTTTGAGTTTGGTTCTTCTTCCCCGTATAGGGTGCGTTTGGAGGTTCTGGAATCTTCCTGGCTGGCAAACTGCCCTTTCTTTTCGTTGGGGGCGTGGCATGGGTTCTGTCAGACCCGACTTAGTCCCTCATGTCGGTTTCTCGCCTGTTTCCAGTGCTGATAACGGGACTGTACAGATCTGCAGTTCACTGCCTGGATGGTGTTCCTGGACCGCCGGGACGCGTATTGGCACGTTCCTATTTATCTGGGATTCAGGGACTGGTCATGTTTCCTCAGGTAGGTTTCCCGCCTGTTTCCAGTGCTGAAACGGGACTGTTCGGATCTGCGGTTCATTGCCTGGATGGTGTCCCTAGACTACCGGGACGCGTATTGGCACGTTCCTATTTTTCTGGGATTGAGACTGGTTAGGTTTCGTGGTGAGGCGTCAGGCTTACCAGGTCACTTGGCAGTTGCTCGATCAGTTGTACGGGAGTCTGACCTTTGCCTTGCTGGTTTACCCGCCGATATATGTGGTGCCCTTCCCCAACTGCGAGGCCGTCACAGTGAATGTCTTTTGGCAGGACTGGTCGAGGTGGGGGTTACCTGTACATCTTCTTCCCGATCCAGCTGTTGCTTCAGGTCCTTGCTCGTTTGGAAACTTAACAGGGGAGAGTAGTTCTGTTGGCCCCTTGGTGGCCGGCCCAACCTTGGTTTTAGGCGCTGCTTGCTCGATGTCTGAACCTGCGATGTTTTCCGAGGCTCTGCCTCTTTCAGCAGATCAGTCTAGTCAGGTACTTGGCTGGTTTGATCTTCTTTTCCGCTCTTCGTGTCGGGTCTTTTTGATGCGGGTCTATCACCATTTGTATGGTGATCAGGTTGCTTCGTTGGTGGTGTCCCACCGCGAGCTTCATCTCGGCCTCAGTATGAAGTTTCCTGGCGTTCTTACTGCCATTTTTTCACTCTTCGTAGGTTGTCTTCTGTTTCTGATTGGGTTGTCTTGTCCTTTCTTTCTTGACTTTTTCAGGACCGTCATTTGATACTCAATACTGTCGCCTCGTATTGTGTGGCGCTGGCGGAGCCGCTTCAGCTTGCATTTGGGGTGGATATCACTTCTGCCCTGTTCCATAAGCTTTCACATGCTTTGTTTCACATATGGCCTGCTCATGCACTGCTTGAGCCATCCTGGTCTTTGAAAAGGGTGCTCTCTCTTCTCCTCGGTTTGTGGTGGCCCTTTCTCTTCAAAATTGTTTTTCAAGGCTCTATTTCTGTTGTCATTGGCCTCAGGGGTCGGGTTCATGCTCTCCTCCAGTGCAGGGGTTACTGCTCTTTCGGTCCTGGTGGTCGGTTTATTCGGTTACAGCCATCTCCTTTTCTGGCGAAGAACATGACATCAGCTCTCTGGAGGGACCCTTGGGTCATTGATGCTTGGTCAGGCTGAGGGTGCATCATGTGTTGTGTCCGTTTGCGACTTTTCGCCGTTATCTGTGCGCCTTGGCCTCCATGGCTGGGGATGCGCTTTGGGTTGATCTGGTTTTCCTCGTTCTCTGTTCCAGGGCTCAGGTCTCCCAGATCGTCCGCAGGGTTATTAAGTCTAGTCAGCCCGTGGTCTATCCTTGTGGCCATGACATTCGTAAGTTTGCTGCTTTGGCTGCTTTCTTGGGCAACATGTCTTGGGCTGACATTCGGGAGCGTGGTTTTGGAGAGCGAACAGGGTCCTGGTCGCCCGTTATCCATTACAGTATTTGGTAAATATTCCTGGTCCTGGGTGTTCGTGTGTAGCTTTGGGTCGCAGGTTGCAGCCAGTTATCCCGATTTTGAGTTGAGGAGCACATGGCAGCCGCCTGCTGAGTAAATCCTTCTTTTACTTATCTTTGGTTATGTAGTTTTAGGGAGCCAATGGGGCTCCCCACAGAAAACCAGTTTTGAATGTAATTAAATGCCATTTTCTGGATGAGCCCCAGAGGCTCCCTGGCATCCTCCCTCCCTCCGATTGGCAGTCTGTTTTCTTTTTAATGCTCAACCTCCGAATTGGGGGTGTGAGCAGCCGGTGTGGGGATCCAGGGCTCCCCCCTGTGTGAGGGCTGC
This sequence comes from Procambarus clarkii, assembly GCF_040958095.1. Classification (NCBI taxonomy): domain Eukaryota; kingdom Metazoa; phylum Arthropoda; class Malacostraca; order Decapoda; family Cambaridae; genus Procambarus; species Procambarus clarkii. Next base: position 12,214,922 of record NC_091220.1, on the reverse strand, counting down.
ACAGACAAGCAGTGTGGCAGCGGTGTATGATGTTTGCTTGTTTCCTTGGGTGTTGGGGGAGTTCTGCCTCTCTGTTCGGTCTTTGGTTGCAATTTTCGTAGCAAATGGGGTTAGTTTTGTTATGCCTACCTGTCTGGGTGCCTAACCCTGGTCGATGGCAAGCAAGGAATACCCCCAAACCACATGGGGGGGTTTACCATAAGCCATTGCTCCATGTGCCCCTCTGAGGGGGGCCCGGTTCTGGCTCGTGATCACCCTGTAGGTTGAACTCCAATTGACTGATCCCCCAGATTAATATATCGCATATCAGTACAATAGCTCCAGGAAGTCTCTGGGGCTGTCCCAAAAAATGGTGTTTCATTACATTCAACGTTGTTGTTGTTTTTTTTATTATTTTGTTGCATATTTAAATCTAATTGAGTAAACCATTAAAGAGGGTTAATACTCTTTGCAGACACTTTTCTTCAAAAGACAAGGCAGAAATATAGCAGTACTCGAGCCCTCGCTTCCAGGTTAAACTTGGCAGAAATGACAACAGACCTTAACCTTCACCCACCATCTTATGTCAAAATGCAACAATTGGAGCCACCACCACCACCACCGCCACCGCTACTTGCAGCACCTAATCTGCCTGCCAGCTCTACTTCACATACTTCAAAAGCTGTCAGTATATCAAATGGTGTCATTGCAAATGGGTTCATCAACAAGGATGTTTCAATGGGTATGTTGGGGCATCACTCTGTTATTGTTTTTAATGGTGGCTAGTTGTTTTATTTTATGCATTATTATTTGTAATATACAGTAATACCATGCCCTACATATTATTTGCACATTATGTATTAATGTAGGTTATTCACATAGCAAGAGTGTCACATGGTCTGTCACATAGGGGCCTGGTAGCCTGGTGGATAGTGCACAGGACTCGTAATTCTGTGGCACGGGTTCGATTCCCGCACCAAGCAGAAACAAATGGGCAAAGTTTCTTTCACCCTGAATGCCCCTATTACCTAGCAGTAAATACATACCTGGGAGTTAGTCAGCTGTCACGGGCTGCTTCCTGGTGTGTGTGTGTGTGTGGAGAAAAAAAATAGTAGTAACAGTTGATTGACAGTTGAGAGGCAGGCCGAAAGAGCAAAGCTCAACCCCCCACAAACACAACTAGGTGAATACATCATTTGCACAAAAGTATGAATAAATCTGACTTGGTAAAGGGCTAATATGGTGATAGCATGCCCTGACATGTGAGGCATAGTTTTCCCATAGAGGTTTTGCCAGCACATGAACCCCAATGGGAAAGAGGATGGTGTCCACAAGGTCCTTTTCCATAAGTTTGTAACATTGGCAAGACTGCATGAATACTCTGCACATCCCTAATTTTATGGGCAAAATTACACCACATTTTTTCAAAATATTGGCTCAAATAAAGGAACTGTTTTGACAGTGTGCAGCCCTCCCCCTTCCCCTCCTCCTCCTGGGGAGGGAAGGGCTGCACGGACGAAATTTCCAAGATCTTTAGAATTTGGGGTAGTTCTGCCTCTCTGTTCGGTCTTCGGTTGCAATTTCTTACCGATTGGGGTCTATTTTGTTATGTCTACCTTTCTGGGTGCCTAACCCTGGTTGATGGCAGACATGGAATGTTCCCAACCACATAAGGGGTTTCCATAGGCTACTGCTCCCTGTGACTTTGAGGGGGGGCCAGGTTCTGGCTTGTGGTCTCTGGTAGGCTGAACTCCAATTGACTGATGCCCCAGATTAATATATCGTATATCAGTCTGATAGCTCCGGGGAGCCTCCGGGGCTCACCCATAAAAGGGCGTTTCATTACATTCAATGTTAATTTTTTTTGCAAGGATATTCCTGCACGGGCCCTAATCCTTTGGCTGGCCCACTAAGTGTTCCTTGTTTCTATTTTACTTAAGCGGAGTATGAGTATTTATGACTCATGTTCACTTCAGTAAGATTATGCCCCATGTGTTTAACAACTTCTGCTCTCTTAAACTTAAGTTGAAATCTTATTGGGTTTGTAATTGCACTGTGTTAGATAATGTTCCTGTGGTCTGTTGGGCATTTCTCCACAGTGCTGACATTTCCTCTCATCTTCTGGTACCTGATAGCCTATTTCCCATTCACATGGGTATCCAAGCCTAATGCAGTGTAAGTGCACTTCTGTTGTTCTACTGCTCCCTTTCATCAAAATAAGTGGTTCATAGTTGGTTGAATTCTTGTACCAACCCGCAGATCCTGATGTTGCAACTGGTGTGTTGTGGTCACTGTACAGGGTGTGGTGTTGACCATAAGTTGCAACAGGGTGTGGTGTTGACCATAAGTTGCAACAGGGTGTGGTGTTGACCATAAGTTGCAACAGGGTGTGGTGTTGACCATAAGTTGCAACAGGGTGTGGTGTTGACCATAAGTTGCAACAGGGTGTGGTGTTGACCATAAGTTGCAACAGGGTGTGGTGTTGACCATAAGTTGCAACAGGGTGTGGTGTTGACCATAAGTTGCAACAGGGTGTGGTGTTGACCATAAGTTGCAACAGGGTGTGGTGTTGACCATAAGTTGCAACAGGGTGTGGTGTTGACCATAAGTTGCAACAGGGTGTGGTGTTGACCATAAGTTGCAACAGGGTGTGGTGTTGACCATAAGTTGCAACAGGGTGTGGTGTTGACCATAAGTTGCAACAGGGTGTGGTGTTGACCATAAGTTGCAACAGGGTGTGGTGTTGACCATAAGTTGCAACAGGGTGTGGTGTTGACCATAAGTTGCAACAGGGTGTTGACCGTAAGCTGCCATAAGGGCTTGCCTTTCTTTTTCAACTTGGGTCAATTTTATCCAGGAGTAATATGCTGATATCCAGACCACACACTAGAAAGTGAAGGGACGACGACTTTTCGGTCTGTCCTGGACCATTCTCAAGTCGTCCCTTCACTTTTTAGTGTGTGGTCTGGTCAACATACTTCAGCCACATTATTGTGACTGGATGTGGATATCAACCTGCATGCTGATATCCACATCCTGGAGATAATTATTAGCATCATTTATGACCCTTGTTCCTTGTAACTGCAGCCTTCCTCTCACCAAGACTACATTAAGCTCAAACCACAGTATATTGTCTTGAATCTATGGCAAAAATTACAATTAAATAAATAAATAAATATGTTTATTCAGGTAAGGTACATACATACAAGTGATGTTACATTAATGGATTGATATATAGATAGAACTAGTACATACAATGCCTAAAGCCACTATTACGCAATGCGTTTCGGGCGTTTCGGGCAATTATACTGTAGTACTGTAATAAGTGTTTGGCTTATCTAGGCTGAATAATTATTAATGTCAAGCTGTGTTTTTCTCAGAGAAAGGAATTTTACTTTATTTATTTTGTATAAATAATGCATTTTAACACCTCTAGTATTTGGATACAGTATTTGACCTGAGTAAATGTAATATGTGTGATAAGAAGCGAGATGATTTATAAGTTGATTTATTATTATCTGGCAATGTAATATCTGTCTCATTGATGATGTCAAATGAGACAAGTGAATAAATTGAGAAATTCATACTGTATCAAAATTTCATTTAAGACCCTGCCGGCCTTTGATGTTTTTGCTCACCTTGTTGCAGTGGGCGTTGCATTAAAGCTGAAGCCAGTTCCATGGTATGGTTGGATGGGCATTGTCCTTTCTACACTGTGCATTTTTGTCGACATATACAGAGGAGCAGTAGCCATCAGTATGTCTAGTCTAGAGGTAAGATATTGCACCAGTCTTTAAAATGCTTAATCTTAATTTTCTTTCTACATTTGCTTTCTTTTAGATTTTCTTCAATAAGATCCAGCACCCCTGAACTACTACAAATACAGCAATGATGTTTTTGGCATAGCTGCAAGGAGAGAACAAGACCTTCAGAACTTTGACTGGTCTAATGGAATTCATGAGAATTTTAAATTTATGTTAGAAAGCAGTGAAATGGAGGTGGCCTTCTTAGACACAAAGGTCTGTCTAGACAACAACAGAAAGTTACAAATGGGGGATCCATTATAAAAGTTCAAACCTACACTTATACAGTGGCACCTCTACTTACGATTGCCTCGACTTACGATAATTTCGAGTTACGATGAAATTTGATCGAAAAATGCGACTCGACTTACGATAGTGTCGTCGACTAACGATATTTGTTGGTGCACATTTGGGTCGACCGAGTGCGTGGTTCCCGGTCACGCGGGCCAACCTGCCTCAGTTTACTAGAGCTGCCCGCTTAGTGACGATCACGCCTATAAGAAATTCCATTTTTCTGGAGATTTTTTGCTTTTTGAACAAAAACTGATTATTATATATGACGCCATGGGTCCCAGAAAGTCAGTGGTAAGGTTCAACCTAAGAAAATAGTTGTGAGTTGAGGCAGTAGAGGATATCCCTTCCTCATTAAGAAAATGTGTGAAGTATGGGAAGAACTGCAAAGTTTTGTTGAAAAAACTCGCCCAGATAAAGCTGTAGCAGGCAGTTGCATTGACCTTTTAAATGACAATATGATGTCTTACTACAGACAAGTGTTAAAATGTAGGGAAAAACAAGTGTTTTTAGACAGATTCTTAGTAAGACAAGCAAGCAGTGAGCCACAAGCAGGTATGCAGGCAAAACATGCCAGAGTGTGTATCCTAGAAAAATCATCACTACCTGATGTTATAATGGAAGGGGACTCCCCCTTCCAAACAGTAACACCTCTCCTCCTCCCCCCCCCTCATCACCATCTTCCATTCGCCATCAAGAGTCCTCCATAAAGGTAAGATAAACATATGTACTGTATTGAAGTTAGAGAACAAAATTGTATTCAGTATAAAATGTATTTGTAAGTTAATATTTTGGAGGGTGGGGAACGGATTAATTCAATTCCCTTTATTTCTTATGGGATAAATCGCTTCGACTTACGATATTTCGACTTACGATCAGTCTCTGGGAACGGATTATCATAGTAAGTTGAGGCCCCACTGTACCTGCCATTTTCATCATACCACCTGCTCATCACTCAGTCACTGCTCACTGCTCTACCTGCTGGCAATAAGGTTAAAAAGAACAGTGAGCAAGGGTAACAGACTACAGGAAGCACTAAATGAACTCTGGTGATTCTTTTCTAAATGAGGATGTTTGACTATGATTCTCAGGGAAGCGGAAAGGAAACTTGTACATACTAAGAAAAATACAGTTGTCAATCCATAGGAATGATAGACATAACAATGTGGATAGACTAATAATACCAACACTGCACATACCCACTTTGGCAGGGTCGATATGAAGTGAACTAAACATCTTATGGGTATGGATGAACATGATATATGCAGAACACCTGGTGTGGAAATTCTTCATGTACAACCTTTGATACTGGCATGACAAAAAAGGAAAGTCTTTTGCCAATATACTAGTGTGGGAAAAATTCTTATATCCCAAAGTGATAGGCTTAGAGACGAATTAAAAAAAAATAACTGTTCCCAGGCAGCTAAAGGTGTCATCTGTGTAGCAAGAATTGCCTTGACAAAGTTGATAGGGCTCTGTCTTCAACACCTTGGAATAATCAAGTGTACTTTTGACTTTAAGGAAAAGAAGTTAATCAATAATTAACAATAGTTAATCAATATTAACATATTTATACAACTGTATAAATCTCTGGTTTGTCCTCATTTGAATTACTGTATCCAAGCATGGAGACCTCATTTTCAGAAGGACATAGCTGCTCAGGAGAAGGTGCAACACCGGGCAACAAAAGTCATTCCAGAGCTAAGTCATCTCTCGTATCAGAAATGCTTGAAGGCCACAGGGCTAACTACACTGCAAACAAGGCATGACAGGGTGGATCTCATTGAAACTTAAAATACTGTACTGAGCAAGTTAGAGGATGTTGATCCAGACACTTTATTCAAAAGGTCAGAGGTAACACAAACAAGGAGCAACGTTTCAAGCTCAACAAGCCACAATGTAGGACTGAGGACAAGAGATGCTTTTTCACCCACAGGGATATAAACCCATGGAATCACCTACCTGCCACAGCCGTAAATGCCAAAATTGTGCTTTTTAAAATCGGCATGGAAAAGATCATTAAGGCAAATGGGGGGACCTTCGACAAGCCACCGGCTTCCTGTCCATATCGAGGCCACTAGGGTTAGTGGCCCTCAGGTAAATTTGGTAAATCAGGTAAACTATGAAGACAGTCACATGCTGATGACTTGGAAATGTCTTGAAGGCTCTGTGAAATGGCAAGAGAACTGCCGGAGCCGCTCCAGCTCTTGCGTTCGGGGTTGTTGTCACTTCTCCGTTCCACAAGCTCTCTCGTGCCATTTTCCCCTCCAGCCTCCTCATGCGCCACCTGAGCCATCGTGGTCTTTGGATTGGGTGCTCTCTCTTCTCTCTTCTCCTCAGTTTGTTGTGGCCCCTTTGGTTCAGGATTGCTTCAGGAAGGCATTGTTTTTGTTGGCTTTGGCCTCTGGGGGTCGGGTTGGGGAGCTTCATGCTCTCTCCCAGTGCAGTGGTTTCTGCTCTTTTGGCCTTGGTGGGGGGGGGGGGTTTGTTCATTTACAGCCGTCTCCTTTTCTGGTGAAGAATGAGGTGGCGGGCTTCCGAAGGGGTCCGTGGGTTATTGATGCTCGGTTGGTCAGGGGTGGGGTGCATCATGTTTGGTTGCCAACAAGTGGACATGCTGGTTGAGTGGACATTTGCTTGTCGTTTCCTCTTGGGAGGAGTTCTTGGGCTTTGTTCTGCCTTAGGTTGCAATATTTTACCAGTTGGGGTTTGTAATGGTCCTCCTACTTTTCTGGGTGATATGAAGAAAGATTCGTATGATTCGAATGACTCACCTTTCTGGGTGATTCAAAGGTCGATGGCAGACATGATTATACTCTCACAAAGTGGAGTGTTCATAAGCCATTGCTCCCTTCGCCTCTCTGAGGGAACCAGGTTCTGGCTCATGGTTCCCGGTAGGCAAAGAACTTCAGTTAACTGGTGCTCTAGACAAATATAATGAATTTCAGTCCATTAGCTGCAGGGAGCCTCCGGGGCTCAACCCAGAAAATGGCATTTAATTACATTCAACATTTTTTGTTTTACTATTACTGTATTCACAATAAGTTTGTCTTTTAAATGTTGAATACTTAATTGAATAGTTGTAAGTACTGATAACTAACATATTTACGGCAGGAGCTTGACGGTCCCTCACCTTGGCATGGCATATTTTTTTTGACCGAGATGATCCTGCAAATGACGCAGGTTAGTGTTGCATGTGCCTCGTTTTATAAATACTGTAAGTTGCATTTTCTCCAATGGCTTTAAGAAATATATACAGTACTGTAGTTTTAAAGGTTTAAATACTGTAGTTTCTTAAAGGTTATTGTATAACTTTTAAGTGTTACGTAGTATGATATATTTTTTGTCTCTTAGTATTGTGTGTGTGATTATATTCCCTGTTGTTGAGCTCATGTTCAGTTAGCACCCATACTTTACACGTTATTCAAGCTAGCCCTTAAGTTTTACTAATGTCTAGTTTTATTAATGTGAAGAAATTTTGGGAAGGTATTTAAAGCAACGATAGTTATGTATGTACTACTGAGGGTCCCGGTAGTACCGTACAGTTGGATTCCTTTGACACACAATCAAGAATTCCGGGTTTGAATTCTGGGTGGGACAGAAATAGTTGGGCACATTTTCTTTCACCTAATACCTCTGTTCACCTAGCAGTGAGTAGGTACTCAGGAGTTAGTCAGCTTGTTGTGGGGTTGCACCCTGGGTGGGATTAGTAATTCAGCCTTGGAGGAGGGGGGGGGGGACCTCGATAAAAGCCAAACGTGTATGGAATACACTCTGGCTTCCTGTCCCCCGACACGGTGATTTATTATAGTGAATAAACTGATACATAATGAAATAAGTTTAATTTCATGTAGAGTACTATATTATATATATTGAGGGAAGTAGAGTAATATACACAACCACTAATTGGTACTTGCCTTTACAGGTCTACATGTTACGGAAATACAACAAGTTTAGAAAACTATGGACTCTAGGATGTGCTGTGTTTGTTCTAATTCTCAATGGCTCCCTTCTTGATGTACGGGAAGGGTGGATATGTCTCATTTATATCACAGTCTCTTTCTCACTCATGCTCGCCACTTTCCGCAGGCCTTTCGAAAGAAAGTTACCTAGATTTCACGTATAATTTTGTAGTTGTTTTAGAAAACAAAGTATTCTTAATTGATAAAATGTTTAGGACCTATTTTTGTGAGTAAGATGATTTTCCTTAAGGGAAGGGAAATTTCAGCATAAGCTGAAATTTTCAAGCCAGACTCATTTTCAGAGGTACAGTACATATTGTTTCTGTAAAATATATTGGAAATTTTATTTTATTCATAAAGTGTAACAAATAAATTGATATGAAGGCCTGTAACTCAGATGAATGAGAAACACATTAAAAAACTGATAGCTACAGTCAAGAATATTGGATGATTACATGACGAGTGATTGGATGGTTTAACACAGAAAATGCTGAATGTAGAATTGCTTATTATTACAGTATTGCTGAATTGGGGTAATTTATGGCTTTAAAATTTTGTATGCAAGTGTGTGTAGTTTATGCTAAGTAACAAAAATATTTTGAAATATTGAAGATTATCAAATTATTGTACCAAGAACGAAGAGAGGAGAGTAAAGCCAAGGAAGCTATCATGGAGAGGATCGTGTTGATATTAAGCACACAGACCAGCCAGTGGAGTGGAGGGTGTAGACCAGCCAGTGGAGTGGTGTACCAACCAGTGGTGCTGGGAGTGTAACCAATAGAGGCCAGCCAGTGGTGTTGGGGGCATAGACCAGCCAGTGGTGTTGGTGATATAACCACAGAGCAGAGTCAGGTGTGGGAGAAAGGACATGTCTGCTGCATCCTGCACAGTGCTGGCACAGTCAATCACCAATGCCATCTTTTGTGCTTCCTCATTTCTAAGTGATGTTGCGGTTCATGTGTTTAATGAGGTCAAGAATCTTGCTGATAACTGAGGATGGGCCACACATATCTGCCATTTGGTAAGCATGTTGTAAAGTGTTTCTCAAAAATATAAAAACAAACATTTTTGTAAGGAAAATGTTTTATTTTATTTTTTTAAATGTGGAGAGTGATGTTCTTAATTTGTATGCAGAACTTTCCGAAAATCCATTTATTGTAGCATGGGAAAGTAAATATCAGTACAGTATATTGATAAAGTAAATATGTACCTTTTCCATCTGCTTTACTCTTAATTCTTCTTCAGTCTTCCTGTAATTCTGAAATTTCATAAACATTATATAAATATAATCATATAAACATTATTAAATCTGCTTCAACATTTGTTTATATTATTTTTTTCATGTGGTAAGCTTTTAACTGTATTCTGCAGTTTTGGTATGTACAGTACGCTGTATCTCTGTATTTGTGTCATACAGTCTTCTGTACAGTACGCTGTATCTCTGTATTTGTGTCATACAGTCTTCATTCTGTGAACCATAACTTACATTTCAGAAAAGCTGGCATAAGATTTTTTGTTTTTCAAACATTCTGGTCACATTTTATTTCTTGACAGCTTAATGCCAGAGCCCCAAGAAAAATACTCAAGGCACTATTTAAATTTTAGTCTTGTTACTGAGATAGGTAGGGAAGGGTGGTGAGGTTTCAGACGAAGGGAGGTAGCAGAGTTTGTCCATTCTGAAAAATCTATGCGTCCCACAACCTCCAGATTGAGTCACGATTTGTGTGTTGTGATGATGTCATAGCCCACCTCTTATTTTTTATTTATTTTTTGTGCACGCTAGCTCATAGAATAACTTTCTGTGGGGAGGCCCGTCACATCCCTGAAGCTACCTGTACTGATTAAGTACCATACTACTTAGTCATCAGTCATAGTTCTTGTATGGCTACCGGGGACCACGAGCCAGAACTTGGCCCCCTCAGAGAGGTGCAGGGAGTAATGTTACACTTTACGTTTAAACGGTGTCATTTGGCCATTGACAATGGAAGCACACAGAAAGGTAGGCGAATCAAAACAGGCTACTGCCTGGTTGAAAAATGAAACCCTCCTTCATTTGGGGGCAGGAGCCGGGCTGCCACCAGCCAGTATTTGAATGAGAAAATCCGTAGGAGCGGTGATGAGGATTCAGGCCTGATTGTCTGGGGTGTGTGCATTGGAACACCCACTGCATAGGTTTGAATCCTCATCACGGCTCCTATGGATTTTCTCATTGATGCTGTCACGTTAGTGTAATTACTCTGTGTATTGAAAGAGGAGCATCAGGAGTATAAACATGAAGAGACCTTCTGTGCCCACTTCTGGCACAGAAGTGAGAGCCTTCATTACTTAAACCAATTGAAGAGGTAAAGAAACCACTCAGAAGCATAGGAAAACTGGTTACCTGTTTGGGTTTGGGTTAGAATCCGTTGGCTGCGACTGATGCCCCAAAGCAACACAAGGCCACAGAGGGCCTTGGCAGCTAAGACCCTGTTAGACCTCCAAAACCAGTTTGTCCGAATATCATTCCAAGACATGTTCACAAACACAGATGACAGAGTGGCATACTCCCAAACATCATGGACACAAGGGTAGACCACCAGCTGTTTAGACTTGATGACACTGTGGACAACCTGAGAGAGATGAGCCCTGGAACAGGGAACTAGGGAAACCGGATCAACCCCACAACACATCCACTGAGACAGAACCGGCGAACCTCCCCTAACCCGACCACCAGAGGCCAAAGCGAACAAAAACAAGGTTTTCCAAAAACAATCTCGAACTGAAGAAGCCACCACAAACCAAGAGGAAGAAAGAAAGAAAAGAAAGAACCCAGTCCAAAGACCAAGCAGGTTCAGGTGGCGCATGAGCAGGCCGAAGGTGAAAAAGCACACGAGAAAGCTTGCGGGATAGAGCGGAAGTAACATCCACCACAAACACAAACTGAAGTGTCTGTGTAAACCTCAAGTGAGGGAAAGGAAAGGCGCCATTGCACCAAACCCCGAAAAACCCGAATAGATAACTAATTTTCCTATGCTTCCGAGTGGTTTCTTTACCCCTTCAAGTGGTTTAAGTAATGAAGACTCACATCTGAGCCAGAAGTGGACTGCATTGTTTACAATTTTCCAAGATTCAATCAGTCAATCCTAGAGTTTGACAGGTATTCCTGCTGCCCTAGTCTTTTGCCTCTTGGTTTTATAGACTATTTCATCCTTGGGTGTGTCCACTCCATAATACAGATTTCCCTGTATTATGTAGATAATTTGCATGCCTTAGTTAATGTGACTAGTGTTGAACTTGAGCCTCAGTTTTCAGATTTTTTAAGCACATGTCTAATTTGATCCTTTTAACCCAGCTGGTTTGATTTCTCAGTCTCCACTGTTTGTGCATGCATTCAAGTGAACTGGACAGTACTAGGTTAGAGACGTCTCTTCTTTCAGACTTAGTTGCCGTGCCCCCTGGGCCTCTCCTTATGAGAGATTCGGCTGGGTCTACTGAGTTCTTTTCTCCATAGCTTGTTTACCCCTTGTTCCTATGGGGTTCTTCAAGAGCCAAGCACACAGGGTTTTTGAGGTCCTCATTGACGAATGGTACCAACCATTTTGTCTTATACTTTGGTCTTGGTATTGGATTTGGGCTCAGCACCTGGCAATTCTTCCCAAACTCTTGGAATGTGTTCCAGAAGTTTACTCATTGAGGTATCTTGGTTGCCTGTTGACCAATCCTGGGTTTATGAGCCCAGGACTGATAGTTTATGTCTGTTTGGAAAAAATTGTTATCCTCTTTGGTTTGAGACTGACACTTTCTCAGGTCCTTTTAGGTTGTAGAGATTTGGAGTCCATCCTCCCTCATCCCCCCCCCCTCCACTCTGCAAGTTTCCCATTCACAGCTTTACTGCAGGCAAGGTAGGCGTTACTTATATTTTTGTTGTACTCGCCAAACTGTACTCAATTGTGCTTGCAGGGGGTCAAGCTATGGCTCTTTAGTCCCATCTCTCAAATGTCAGTCTACTGATGTACAGATTCCTGAGCCTATTTGGCTTTATCATATCTATATTTGAAACTGTGTGTGGAGTCTACCTCCACCACATCACTGCCTAGTGCATTCCATTTGTTAACTATTTTGACACTGAAAAAGTTCTTTCTAATGTCTTTGTGGCTCATTTGGGTACTCAGTTTCCATCTGTGTCTCCTTGTGCGAGTACCACCCGTATTAAATAATGTCTTAATTGACCCTATTATTTTCCCTGATAATTTTGTATGTGGTGATCATGTCTTCCCTAACTCCTTTGTCTTCCAGCAACATGAGGTTTAGTTCCCATAGTCTTTCTTTGTAGCTCACACCTCTCAGCTCGGAAATTAGTCTAGTGGCATACCTTTGAACCTTCTCCAACTTAGTCTTGTTGTGTATTGTAGATTATGCTTGTGAGGTGTACTGTCAGTCTCTTGAGTTGAGATTGTGTGCCAACTCCTGGTTGAGATGTGGAGCTCCTGTGCTTTCCTGGCTCATTCATAATCTCTTGTTCTCTAGAACAGTGTCTTGGCTACCCATTATCTTTTAAATGTTCCACACTCCCACGTTTTGGCTTTTTATCAAGGTTTCCCTCAAGGCCGAATTACTGACCCCACCCAGGATGCAACCCCACAACAAGCTGACTAATTCCTGAGTACCTACTCACTGCTAGATGAACAGAGGCATTAGGTGAAAGAAAATGTGCAAACCATTTTTTGTTCTGCCTGGGATTCGAACCCTGAATTTTCAATTGTGCGTCGAGAACGAAGCCGACTGTACTACCGGGACCCGGGATATAATTCACCGGGATATATATACTGTACATGCATATACAGTACTGTATGTGTGCATGTACAGTATATATATTGTAGATATTAATTTTGATGATGAATGTTCAGTGAGTGAACACATTAATAACTTCCACTACTGATGAAGTTTTCTGCTTCCCCAACAACACACTTGTGCTCAAATAACATACATTACCATACTTCACTCCTTTGAGTTAATATATTGTTATTACTATTAGTACTGTAATATATAATATTTTGTTATGGTTATAACTTTACTGTTGGTTTAATAATAGCTTTAATAACATTATATATTGTATGTGTGTATGCATGTGAATCTATGTACAGTGTGTAAAGAGAGATAATGGGTCAGCATCTTCAAAGTTTAGGAAATAGAAATGGTACCCTGGTATCTCAGCTGTGGAGATCAAAGATAATGTGATCTTAACAACTCCTTCATGAGTATTGCCCTGAATTGGCAAGGGGAATTTTGTATATTGCTCTTGGACAGTTGAGTGTTTTTTTTTTTTTTACATCCCTCTCCTGTCTGTTGGAGCAATAAGCAACTAACATATCCATTGTGATAGGATTCCCATTTGGGTTATTGTCCCACCCATCTGTGGCATTGGCCATGAGAGACCATCCTGTGTGGATGGATTGGGTGTTCAGGTGAGGGTGTGTGGGAAAACTTGCTCTGTCCCCATTGCTGCTCTGATTGGTGGTAATCAAGGGCCTTAAGGTCAAACCTCCTTTGCTTATTGTATTGCAACATCTCTCATTCTTTCTCCCTCTCAGACTCATGTGGTGGGCAAAAAGGCCCATGAATCATACCCCCTGGAAGCTCTGCTCCTCCCTTACCTTAGGAAAAGTTTCATGATGGTCCCACAGATCCTATCGTGTTGGACTCTGACTTGGCACTACCTCTGATGATCGCCTCTTCCTCATTCTTCATACTACTTGTGTGACAGTGGCATCTCCTACATTCCCCAGTGTGATCAGTTCTCTTTTGCCTCTGTCTCCCTTGATACTTGTAACAATGGTACAGTGGGCCCCCCCCCCAAACCTTACTACTGAAGGGAAAGCCACGACATCACATTCACACTCGAGTCTTTCTTAATACCTTAGATACTAGCACAATCTGCAACATGTCATTGTTGATCTGGTCCATATCCTCTTGCTCAGTCCATGGGCACCAATGTTACCTGCTGTCCCATTACCTTATTACCGAAGTTCACCTCACTATTTGTACCTGCAGGATTGAGCTGTTGGCTCCTAGACCCTGCCTTTCTAACCATCAGTTGTCTAATGTATTGACTCCTGGCTTATTTTCCTGTCATATCTACTACTGTACTTATATTTCTAACACACATACACAGAGGCAGGCAGAGACAGGTATTGCTTGGTATTGCAGAGGCAGTGGTATTGCTCATTTCCTGGCCAAGACAGAAACAAATGGGGAAGAGTTTCTTTCAGCTGATGCACTTGTTCACCTAGCAATCAATAGATACCTAGAAGTTAGGCAGCTGCTACTGGCTGCTTCCTGGGAATGTGTGCACGTGTGTTAGAGAGAAATATATTTAGTAGCCGTAATAGAGGAAAAAAAAGAACAGTTAGAAAGGTGCGGTCCAAGAGCTAATAGCTCGATTCTGCAGGCACAAATAGTAAATACACAGGGTGACCAACTTTCTTCACTGCTTTGTGTTGGTCAAATTCCATTAACAGTCCCCAACAATATCCAGCTGAATGCTAATGTTGACACAGTACAGTGGGGAATGAGTGTCAGGTAGTGTCTCACACAATACAGGGAATGAATGTCAGGTGTCATTTACCACAATATGGGGAGACGAGTGCCAGGCATCTTCCACAACATGGGAAACGAGTGTCAAGTGCTGTTTCCTACAATATGGCAAAAGAAGTGTCAGGTGGTGTCTGCCACAATATGAGGAATGAGTGTGAGGTGTCATATCCCAATTTTATTGTTTGTAATGTATGTAGGGTGTAAAGAATGGTGCTCTATTGGAGTCTCAAGAGTGGTACTGTATTTTGTAATTTGTACTTTTTTATTGCTTATAGTTTGGGTAGTGTGTCTTAACGCTGAGCTACAAACATCACTGACAATAATTGTGTTCAGTTTGGTAAATGCTTCCCATGACTCCTTGAACATATACTAAGAGAATCATACTATCATATATTATTCTATCCATGTGTGTCTCATTCCAGCCAAATCCCCAAGCCAAGGATGACTTTGGTGCACACGCCACCTTGACCCCAATGACACAGGTTGGGAGACCTCTGAATGTAAAGTGTACATTTTAGCTTGTAAGACATGTTCGCCATTCCTCATAACCTGGTCTGGTCACATGAAAGTAACCTTTGTGTAATCTTTATCAATGCATAAGTTTGGGTGTTAGCAGCAATTACAGAATTATTCTTTGAAAATAAATTTTTCGAAAATCTAAATTTCTTTGTGTTGTCTCTGTATTCATGTTTTAAAGGTCATGTTGGCACTGTATTGCAATGCACAAGTCTTTACATAACAATGTTAGTAAGAACTTGTTTTTATTTTATATAAATAGTATCACATTGGAACTAGCTAGAACTGTTACAAAGGGCTACCACATGGGCTGACAGTAATGGTGGGAAACTACCACATGGGCTGACAGTAATGGTGGGAAACTACCACATGGGCTGACAGTAATGGTGGGAAACTACCACATGGGCTGACAGTAATGGTGGGAAACTACCACATGGGCTGACAGTAATGGTGGAAAACTACCACATGGGCTGACAGTAATGGTGGAAAACTACCACATGGGCTGACAGTAATGGTGGGAAAACTACCACATGGGCTGACAGTAATGGTGGGAAACTACCACATGGGCTGACAGTAATGGTGGGAAACTACCACATGGGCTGACAGTAATGGTGGAAAACTACCACATGGGCTGACAGTAATGGTGGAAAACTACCACATGGGCTGACAGTAATGGTGGGAAAACTACCACATGGGCTGACAGTAATGGTGGGAAAACTACCACATGGGCTGACTGCTGGTGAGGGAACATAGAGAGGAACACTGGCTAGACCACCAGAAGTAAATTTGTTTTACCTCAGAGCCTTGGCGTGTGAAGGTCAGGTTCACACCAACGTCCTCTCTTCTCATACTCCAACACTCCCTCCAACACTGGCTATCCAGGTGGTTCCAATACTACACATGCCGGGCCATGCGCTCTAGTTATGCAGGTTCCTGATTTACCCGAGGGCCACTAACCCTTGTGGCTTCAACGAGGACAGAAAGCTGGCGGCTTGTCGAAGGTCCTCCCATTTACTTTGATGATGTCAACCAGGTATGAGTCCTGGTCGGGTCATAGAGCTGTTAAGAAGGAGAGAGAAGGGGGGGGGGTAACTTTGCCTCCCTTGCCTTACACAGGTGACCTCGTCTCGTGACATCATCATCTGACCCTAACCTTGGTTCCTGCCCCAACCCTCCCCTCGCAACCTTCAACCACTATCTCCCACTCTCTCCTATCCCTCCCCTCCTTCCATCACTCCCCCACCTCCAGGAACCATCAGGAAGGTCAGGCAATACTCATCCCTCTGGCCAACATGCCTGGCCTCGCCCCACACATGCGCAAGGACAAGGCCACCAGTTTCTGCCACCAACATACTTTTCTCTTAATGTAAACACCAACGCCACAGCTATATCCACCAATAAACATGTGTGCTACAGGTGTGTCCACCAGTGAACATGTGTTACAGGTGTGTCCACCAGTGAACATGTGTGTTACAGGTGTGTGTCCAGTAAACAAATATCACTGATGTATCCTCAAGTAAAGGGATAGATTGCAGGTGTTAAGGGGTTAACATAGACATGACCATTAAATCTAGTTGTAAATGACAGGCAAGTTCATGTAACAGGTGTACTCGAAAGTGAACACAATTACACATGTGTAGAGGTGCTATCAGGTAAGTTGTGTCAGTGTGTAGAGTGCAGTGGTGAAGGTTTTGTTCAGCATAGCTGCTGCTATGGGACCCTAGGCCTCTAGTTGGGCCCATCAGTCTTACTCCTGTCTTACTCAGGCGGTGGATGAGTATTACTCCTGTCTTACTCAGGCGGTGGATGAGTATTACTCCTGTCTTACTCAGGCGGTGGATGAGTATTACTCCTGTCTTACTCAGGTGGTGGATGAGTATTACTCCTGTCTTACTCAGGTGGTGGATGAGTATTACTCCTGTCTTACTCAGGTGGTGGATGAGCATTACTCCTGTCTTACTCAGGTGGTGGATGAGTATTACTCCTGTCTTACTCAGGCAGTGGATGAGTATTACTCCTGTCTTACTCAGGCGGTGGATGAGTATTACTCCTGTCTTACTCAGGCAGTGGATGAGTATTACTCCTGTCTTACTCAGGTGGTGGATGAGCATTACTCCTGTCTTACTCAGGTGGTGGATGAGTATTACTCCTGTCTTACTCAGGTGGTGGATGAGTATTACTCCTGTCTTACTCAGGCAGTGGATGAGTATTACTCCTGTCTTACTCAGGTGGTGGATGAGCATTACTCCTGTCTTACTCAGGCAGTGGATGAGTATTACTCCTGTCGTGCCACAGGACCTGTGGCCGGTGTCCAGGACCTGTGGCCGGTGTCCAGGACCTGTGGCCGGTGTCCAGGACCTGTGGCCGGTGTCCAGGACCTGTGGCCGGTGTCCAGGACCTGTGGCCGGTGTCCAGGACTTGTGGCCGGTGTCCAGGACCTGTGGCCGGTGTCCAGGACCTGTGGCCGGTGTCCAGGACCTGTGGCCAGTGTCCAGGACCTGTGGCCAGTGTCCAGGACCTGTGGCCAGCGTCCAGGACCTGTGGCCAGTGTCCAGGACCTGTGGCCAGTGTCCAGGACCTGTGGCCAGTGTCCAGGACCTGTGGCCGGTGTCCAGGACCTGTGGCCAGTGTCCAGGACCTGTGGCCAGTGTCCAGGACCTGTGGCCAGTGTCCAGGACCTGTGGCCAGTGTCCAGGACCTGTGGCCAGTGTCCAGGACCTGTGGCCAGTGTCCAGGACCTGTGGCCAGTGTCCAGGACCTGTGGCCAGTGTCCAGGACCTGTGGCCAGTGTCCAGGACCTGTGGCCAGTGTCCAGGACCTGTGGCCGGTGTCCAGGACCTGAGGCCAGGATATGCGTGGGTCACGTCAACCATCTAAGGAAGGCAGTAATTAATGAAGCACACACACCTTGGGCAATTAAGTCATGACACACAAGGTCACATGTGCTGGCGGCCCCTCCACATGTTAGTGGTGGTGGGGGGGGGGGGTTTATCTTGAGATGATTTCAGGGCTTAGCGTCCCCGCGGCCCGGTCCTCGATCAGGCCTCCTTTTTGTTACACATCCCCAGTAAACAGCCTGTAGCAGCTGTCTAACTCCCAGGTACCTGTTTACTGCTAGGTAACAGGGGCATCAGGGTGAAAGAAACATTTTTGCCCATTTGTCTCGGCCTCCACCGGGGATCGAACCCAGAACCTCAGGACTACGAATCCGAAGCGCTGTCCACTCAGCTGTCTGGAGCCCTGGGTATGAGTCACATACGCTGTGTCATATTGTCTAGTGTGAATTGCTGTCATACTGTCTAGTGTGAAGCT
>NC_091220.1:12162977-12195986 GCF_040958095.1 Procambarus clarkii | reverse complement strand
AACTACACTTAGGTAATTACACTAGCTTATGAACTGAAGGCAGCTGGCACGGTGAGGTCCGGGGGGCCCCCTCCCCCTCTCAGGGAGGGGAGGGCTGCACGGACAAGATGCGCGGCAGTAAAATGTGATACAGGTAATTGCTTGTTTGCTTGTTTCCTTGGGATTGTAGGGAATTTCTACCTCTGTTTTTGTATTGTTTTAGTTTCTTACCATGTGGGGTTTGTTTTGTTATGCCTACCTTTCTGGGTGCCTAACCCCGGTCGATGGCAGATAAGGAAATCCCCAACCACAAAGGGGTTTTCCAGGGCCATTGCTCCCTGAAACTTCTCTGAAGGGGCCAGGTTCTGGCGCTGGTCCCTGGTAGGTCTGAACTCCTTAGCTAATGTCCCAGTCTAATATAACATACATTAGCTCGATAAGCTCCAGGGAGCCGTAGGAGCTCCCCACAGAAAACACTTAAGACTAAAACTTAATAGTAATTGAGCTTAAATTATAAATTGTGTTAAAAAAAGGAATTAAAAAGAGGGGGGGAAACATGGCAGAAAATAGCAATTATATAAGTTGATGAACAAACAGCATTGTTTAAAATAGTAAGACAATGGGTTGACATTTAACCTACATGGTAAGGTAGGTTACATGGAGTTTATAAGGTAGTACTTAGTTTTCATCTAAACTGGTTGAGAGAGGTACAGCCTTTGACATGATTGGGAAGGTCATTCCAAATTCCATCGGTCCCTTGATTAGTAAGAGCATTTCTAGTTTGATTAAGTCATACTCTTGGAATATTAAATAGGTATTTGTTTCTGGTGTGGTGCCCATGGTTCTGGTTACAACCTGCTAGGAAGCTTATAAGGTCAGATTGACATTACAGTTCAGAGTTTTAAATAGTATCGAGTACAACATGAGAGGATGGTGCAGTGACGTAATAATCTAACATATTCAAAGATTTGAGTAAGGGTACCGAGTGCTGTCTGGGGCCAGAGATATATACTGTTCTAATAGCAGCTTTGTGTGGAGTAATTAGAGGACGTAAATGATTTTGGGTAGTAGAACCCCAAGCACAAATACCATAGTTGAGATAAGGATAGATGAGGGAGTAATAAAGCGTCACCAGGGTAGGGCGGGGTACAAAAATATCTGATCTTAGAAAGATTATACCCATCCACATGTTGGTATACTGAACATGTGTCAATATCCAAAACATATGTCAGTATACCGAGCATATGTTATTATAGCCATCATGTGTGGTATACTGAACATGTGTCATTATACCCATCATATATCAGTATACCAAACATGTAATTATACCCAACACGTGTCGGTATAGCATGCTAAACTACCTCCTCTTTTCCTGTCTTACGAAGATGCATCACAAAGATAATGGGATTACCAAAGCACTTGCTGGAGGGGGGAAGGGGGTATAACTTACCATGTGTGGCAATCATCTTTAGAATGACGTCGCCTTCCATGTATAATGTTCCGTTAATCTGCAAACACTTCTTCTGGCAGTCTGTCTTAGGAACACAGTGATCGTCAGTCGCACTCTGATGCACCTGGCCTGGTGGGCATTCATTTTTGGAACACCCTGAAATCATCCACACAAATATATCAGTAAGCATTAAGATTTAGTATATTATACATTTTATCTATAAAAGAGAACGTCCATAAGTGTGTTTCTCTGTCAATAGTAGGAGGCCAGATGCTTGGGACTAGCCTCTCCCAACTATCAGCCATGACACATGACAGGTATGGGAGTGTCGTTGGCCAGTTGGGGTGCCCAAATGCCACTGTTTCAAAAACATTGGCATCTATAGCGGCTCCCTTGAGATTGTCAAGGGCTGAAATGAAATCACTAATGTATTTTGTGAAGTTTTCAGGCTTACTCTTGCCATCAATGATATAACCTCTTCCACTCTACCACTAACCGTAGGGGTGCCACAGGGCAGCATTCTAGGACCTCTCCTATTTCTTATATACATCAATGATCTGTCTAATGTCTCTAACATACTTAAACCTATATTGTTTGCTGATGATACTCCCTCATCTACTCTGACCCCAACCCACTCATATTAAATAATATTTGTAAACAATGAATTTATCCTTAAACTGCGCATGGCATATACATAGGCCATGAGTAACATGTCCCACAGTGTGCATGGCATATATATACGCCATAGGGTGCCAGGCGCAACTCAAATGGCCCACGACTACACAGGGTTCACATCAGCTTCCTCAGGGCTCTTGTAAACAGACGCCATGTTTAAAAAAAATTGTGACCAATAGACTCTCCGGTGTGAGAGCCACAGTACTGTGGGAGCAACCAAGGCTGGCACACGCAAGAATGAGCTAACAGCACTGCTGTTCAGCTTGTGACCACAGCATCGCCTAAAAATGTCAAAATAAATATGTAACTGCTATTATTTAGCAATGACAATAATACAGATGACCCCTGATTGTGATAAAAATGACCAGGATTGTGATAATAGCAGGATTGTTGTGATAATTAGCACTGTGTGGGAATAGTAATGTTGTGGGAGGGAGGGAGAAAGCGTCGTTTACTGACTGTGTGGCCACCTGTTATTGTCTGCATTCACCATACCACATCAGTGGTTCTCTATGGTGAACACAAATGTAGATACTTATATATAATGTGTGTATTAGTGTAATAACAGCAAAAGGATTATGTTGGGAGGGGCCAATTTGGCGTGACGGAAGTGGTGTCGTCTGCATGACTTGTCTAGCTGTGTAGAGGGTGGCCACTATGCTCTTTGGGCACCCTATAAGCTTAGGTGTGCAGTTATGGTGCATACAACATGTAGATACTTATATATAATGTGTTGTATATAGTGTAATAACACTGGCAAACAGTATTGTTGGGGAGAAATTTTTAGTGCGCCCGACCTGAATGAGTGAGGGAGGCAGCCGCCTGCTGACTGTGTGTGTAATTACCTAAGTGTAATTACCTAAGTGTAGTTACAGGATAAGAGCTACGCTCGTGGTGGTCCCGTCTTCCCAGCACTCTTTGTCATATAACGCTTTGAAACTACTGACGGTCTTGGCCTCCACCACCTTCTCACTTAAACTTGTTCCAACCGTCTACCACTCTATTTGCGAAGGTGAATTTTCTTATATTTCTTCGGCATCTGTGTTTAGCTAGTTTAAATCTATGACCTCTTGTTCTTGAAGTGCCAGGTCTCAGGAAATCTTCCCTGTCGATTTTATCAATTCCTGTTACTGTGTGTAGTAGTGTCTCTCAGTGCCTGAGCTAACTATATCAGCTTAGTTGTACAGTTGTGGTGAACAAAACATGTAGATACCTATATATAATGTGTGTATATAGTGTAATAACACCCCAAACGGTATTGTTGGGGGAGAAAGTTTAGTGCGTGTGACCTTGAATGAGTGAGGGAGGCAGACGCCAGTTGACTGTGTGTGTACCAATGCATCTTAGTGCCTGAATTAACTATATCAGCTTAGTTGTACAGTTGTGGTGAACTAAACATGTAGATACTTTTATGTAATGTTGTGTATATAGTGTAATAACTGCAAAACTATTTGTTTAATGTTTTATGAACGTAATCAATGAACCACTAATATGAACAACATACTTTTAAGTATAGCGATGATTCACACATTTTATTATATAAATCTATCACATAGCACACTATTGAATAATATTACTTCAAAAAATTAAGAAAAAATCAGAAACATTGAAATAATTCTATATATATACTCTTTATCTATATATACGTCCAATACTCTCTCTATGTTCTTTTGTCCTACCACCACCTTCCTGTTGTGTTTTGTTGTGCTTTATTAGATATTTAAAGGTTACAAGTTGTAGCGTCCCTGTGTTCTTTCACCAACTTTGAGGTATACTCCGGAGCTGGAGCCCCAAGTGCAGTGCGTTGTTGCCTTCAACCTCGTTCTGAGTGTTCCTGTGACGGTGCTGGAACCAACCGTATTGGCATTTGTCCTTCCTTTGGAGATTTTCGGCAACGTGAAGAGGGGGAGACCTGCTGCATGGGTTACCTTGAGGTTACCTTGAGGTGCTTCCGGGCTTAGCGTCCCTGCGGCCCGGTTGTCGACCAGGCCTCCTGGTTGCTGGACTGATCAACCAGGCTGTTGGACACGGCTGCTCGCAGCCTGACGTATGAGTCACAGCCTGGTTGATCAGGTATTCTTTGGAGGTGCTTATCCAGTGCTTATCTTGAACACTGTGAGGGGATTGTCAGTTATGCCCCTTATGTGTAGCGGAAGCATGTTGAACAGTCTCGGGCCTCTGATGTTGATAGAGTTCTCTCTCAGAGTACCTGTTGCACCTCCGCTTTTCAACGGGGGTATTCTGCACATCCTGCCATGTCTTCTGGTCTCATGTGATGTTATTTCTGTGTGCAGGATTGGGACCAACCCCTCTAATATTTCCACGTGTAAATTATTATGTATCTCTTCCGCCTGCGCTCAAGGGGGTACAGATTTAGGCTCTTTAGTCGGTCCCAATAGTTTAGATGTTTTACTGAGTGGATTCTAGCAGTAAAGGATCTCTGCACACTCTCCAGGTCAGCAATTTCTCCAGCTTTGAAAGGGCCTGTCATTGTGCAGCAGTACTCCACTGTAGAGAGCACAAGCGTTTTGAAAAGTATCATCATCGGTATAGCATCTCTAGTGTGAAAAGTTCTTGTTATCCAACCTGTCATTTTTCTTGCAGTTGTGACGGCTACTTTATTGTGTTCTTTAAAGGTAAGGTCTTCCGACATGAGTACACCCAGATCCTTTACATTTCCTTTTCGATCTATGTTATGATTTGCCTGAGTTTTGTACGTGGTTTCCGTTTTATATTTTCATTTTTTTCCATAGCGCATGAGCTGGAACTTATCTTCGTTAAACACCATATTATTTTCTGTAGCCCATAGAAAGACCTGATCTACATCTGACTGGAGGTTTGCCGTGTCCTCTATGTTGCCTACTCTCATGAAGATCCTAGTGTCATCTGCAAAGGATGATACAGTGCTATAGGTTGTGTTCTTGTCTATGTCCGATATGAGGATGAGAAAAAGTACTGGAGCAAGCACAGTACCCTGGGGGACTGAGTTCTTCACGGTTGACGGGCTGGATTTTATTTTGTTGACTATTACACATTGGGTTCTGTTGGTCAGGAAATTGTAGATCCATCTGCCTATTTTTCCGGTAATTCCTTTTGAACGCATTCTATTAACGCCATGGTCACATTTATCAAAAGCTTTTGCGAAATCTGTGTAAATTACATCAGCGTTTTGTTTGTCTTCCATAGCATCTAATGCCATATCATAGTGGTCCAGCAACTGCGACAGGCAAGAGCGCCCTGTTCTGAAACCATGTTGTCCGGGGTTATGGAGATGCTGTGATTCCATGTATTTTGTGATCTTACTTCTTAGCACTCTCTCAAAAATTTTTATGATGTGCGATGTTAGTGCTATCGGTCTGTAATTTTTTGCCTCTGCCTTATTTCCTCCTTTATGAAGTGGTGCTATCTCTGCTGTTTTTAGTATATCAGGAATAACGCCAGTATCTAGGCTATGTCTCCACAGAATGTGGAGGGCCTGCGACAGTGGTTTTTTACAGTTCTTGATGAATATGGAGTTACAAGAATCCGGGCCTGGTGCAGAGTGCATAGGCATACTGTTTATGGCTTCTTCAAAATTCGGTGGGGATAGGGTGACGTCTGATATATGATTTGATGTTGGTATCATATCCATGAAAAATTCATTTGGGTTATCAATCTTTAGTGCGTTTAATGGCTCACTGAAAACGGAATCGTACTGCTTCCTCAGTAGCTCGCTCATTTCTTTGTTGTCATCGGTGAAAGTTCCATCTCCCTTTCGCAGGGGCCCGATACTAGATGTGGTTTTTTATCTTGATTTTGCATAGGAGAAAAAATATTTCGGATTTCTCTCTATTTCACTGATGGCCTTTTGCTCTCTTTGCCTCTCCTGGGTTTTGTATGATTCTTGTAGCTTGCGTTCAATTATTTTTATTTCTCTACCTAACCTTCTTCGCCGTTCTTGAGATAGGGTGCGACTCAAGTTGTTCCGCGATTCGTTTTCTTCGCCTATATAGGGAACGACGTTCCCGTTCCAATCTGCATCTCTTCCTCTTTTTTTTTAGGGGTATGTGGTTTGAACATATTTCTAGTGCTACTGAGCTTATTTTTTCCAGGCACTGGTTCAGGTTTGCATTTTCTAGCTGTTCTTCCCAATTTATTTCTGTGAAGTCCTGGTTTATTTGCCCCCAGGTTATATGTTTATTATTGAAGTTGAATTTGCTGAAATCTCCTCCACCGGGAATCTGGACTAGTTTTGAAGGTCTACTCCCCATGGTTGTCATAACTTCAATTAAGTTGTGATCTGAGTAACAGGTATTTGTAATCATTATGTTCCTGATCAATTCATCATTGTTAGTGAAAATGAGATCCAGCATGTTCTCCTTCCTAGTTGGTTCTACTATTTGCTGGTTTAAGGCAACCTGTCGCACATCCGTAGCAGGTCATTTGCATGTGCCTGTTCATTTAGGCTACTTCCTGGTATTCTTTCTTATATTACTGCATTAGCCAGGTGCTTCCATTTTAGGTGCCGTAGGTTGAAGTCCCCAAGCAGGATGATGTTCAGAGCTGGATTTGTGAGGTCTTCCAAAGAAGTGTTCTATATTCATTAGTTGGTCATTAAACTGCTGAGTGTTTGCCTGCGGTGACTTATATACAAGGACAATAACTACATTTAGAATCTCTATTTTGATTATCAGCACTTCCACCATATCATTTGAGGTGTTTAGCAGCTCAGTACAGATGAGTGTGGGTGACAGCTTCTCCCCTGTACTGTACTAACCTACCCTGGCTTTGCACCCTCGAGAGACCACCCCAGACCGACAACCAGAGTGCAAACCATAGTTTCCTAAGACTAATGGATACCTACTACTACTATTACATACATACATACATACATACATATATATATATATATATATATATATATATATATATATATATATATATATATATATATATATATATATATATATATATATACATACATATACATATAATATATATATATATCTCGCAATAAAATCACAATGGTGTGATATATCAATGAAAATAATTTTCAGACTATAACTTGCATCGTGGTGATTACCAGATACCTGCCGTAACCGACTCGGCCATGATGGTACAAAAGTCAACCAACCCGGAACTCTATTGAATTCTGCCCCAATTTTTTTCTCAAAGTTACCTTTTCTATTTTTGTAATAAAATACCAAACTCGTTCAGGAAAACTGCAGCAACTACAAAGGACATTCTTTCTTTTCCACAACGGTAAGTGTTAAAACATCAGGTTGAATTTTTGTCTTATCACCCTTATTGAAATGTTTATGTATTTGGGAACATTATGGATGACTTCGAACCACTTCGGATGTTGTAAAATGTTTAGTAAATACTGATTTAAGTCGATTGAGATAAGAGATAGAGATGCAAGATGAGACAAGATGTTGGTGAATTAGGCATAGTGGGACTGGTGAGGTTAGCGTACCTTCAACACAGGTGTCGAGGGCACACATAGGCGGGTTGGGGCTGAGGAGCGTGTCACAGGTGGGGCGAGGACAGGTGGGAATACACGCCTCGTAGTGCTCGCATTCCTCGTCACACTGCATCGCTGTAAACATCTCTTCTTCAGAAATAGGACGTAATATACATACAAAAATGATTATTTAATGATATTAGTTATTCAATAAATGGCCATTACTGAAATATAACATTATTCTGGATAAAGTGTAAAACAAACTACTAAATTATAAAAAGGATTATAAAAATAATAATATCTCTGCCAAATGCACATTTGGTAAATGAAAAGATGTGAGTTGAGGAAGGAGCATCAAGTGTGAGGAAGCAACTCACGGCAGAAGTGAGGTGTACGCCACCTGACGTAGACGCCGTGCATGGCACACTCGTGAGCGTATGCCGCTACCGCCGTACACAGACAGTGGCAGTCCCCGCCAGTGTCACACCCGCACCCATCAAACAAGCATCTGACAACAACATATTCATTACATACTCATCATATATGGATTATATATTATAAACAAAATTACAGTGGCACCTCGATTAACAGAGTTTAATCCGTTCTGGCACCGAGCTCGTTATGTGGAAAACTCGTCTTAAGAAACAAATTTCCCCATTTAAAATACTGTAAAAAGAAATAAATTTAATCCGTTCCACTCCTAAAAACATCCATACTTGTATGACATTTTATAATGTAAATATAATACTGCACATGTAATTATAAATGTTTTGTTGTACTGTTTTCATGTTTACTTTACCTTATGAAGAGTAGTTGCTGGCTTGAGGGAGACGATGGAGAGGTGGGAAGGAGGAGAGGGGTTATGGTGCTGAAGGAGAATCCACCTCTGCGTCAGGCGGACTCTCTCTTCTTGGGAATTTCACCCCACTGGGACCGGGTTGTGGTTCACTATCACTGGCTCTTCTTTTCTCTACTTTAGCAAAGAACGTATCTATTGACAATTGCTTTTGTCTTTGTTTTAGGATGTTCCTAAAACAATTGTCATTAAACATGTTCACACACCGGGTTGTCAATGGTTTATCAGAGCAGCTTTTCCAAGAATGCGTTCTCCTTTTCAAACATTCCCAACACTTCCCTGATCTCACTGGAAGAGGCAGCATCCTCCCTTACCTCCTCATTCCCTTACTAATGGTGCAAATTGTTGATGAGGACCTGCCATACTCCCTTGTGAGATCAGTCACACAGACACCACACTCATGCTTTGCTATAATTTCCTTCTTCAAATCCACAGTAATTGTGTCTTTCTTCGTCTTGACAACACTATCTTTAGCAAGCAGCTTCTTTGGCAATATCATGCGTTATAAATTGTAGTCACAAAACCACAAAATAAACAAAGAAAAGCGCAAATAAATGCAGAGGGATGCTTGTCATGCATGATACAACAACAACACTGGCGTCAGAGGCGTCCGAGAATTTGCGAGAA
This sequence comes from Procambarus clarkii, assembly GCF_040958095.1. Classification (NCBI taxonomy): domain Eukaryota; kingdom Metazoa; phylum Arthropoda; class Malacostraca; order Decapoda; family Cambaridae; genus Procambarus; species Procambarus clarkii. The sequence continues at coordinate 12,186,956 of NC_091220.1, read as the reverse complement.
GCCGCGAGACGCTAGGAGACACCATGTGGTTTTGCTCGTTAATAGAGGTGAAGCTCGTCAATAGAGACAAATTTGCTGCGAGTGGCTCGCTCGTTACTCAAAATGCTCGTAGACAGAGCCACTCGTTAATTGAGGCGCCACTGTATATATATATTTTTTTCAAAATAAATAAGAAAAACATTGATATGGCAAACATGAACAAATCCACAAGGGCCGTGATGAGGGTTTGAACTTACATCCGGGATAATCCCAGATGCGCCTTAAGTCATAAGAATTGCAAACAGGAGTGTTACTGCCTCACTCGGTTTAAAACCCAGGTCTGTGTCTTGGAGAGGTTGCCGGATACGAATAAGGGCAGTAGCACTACTACCTTGGTGTCTACTACCGCCTGTTATATTAGGGTTTGCTTATTGTTTGCTGGTACCCCCCTGCTTTGCCCTCATGAGTTGACACATCCCAGGGTTTCAGCTTTAGAAGTATTGATTGGTAGCTTGGGCGCCGGTTTGCAGTACAATGCCTGGGATAACACTTAACTGACCCAGCCTAGGGGATCTGGGAAACCAAGTGAGGGGGGGGCACTCGGGTCCGATGGATGCGACCCCTGAATCCACTCTCCCTTTGTGACTGTTTGAGGATTGCTCTGTCCCCTTGTCTCAGGGCGACGCTCATTGTTTTTGCCTCCGTCATGCTACCTGTTGGGTCGGTGACACCTTTGACGCTGAGTCCTGCGAGCTTTGCTGCTTGTTTGTGACTCAGCTAACCCAATCTGACAATGACATTATTCGGGTGCGGGCAGCTCGAGCGTTGCAGGATAGGTTTAGGTTGTTGCAACGTGCTTGGTTGGTTGCTTCCCCAGATGCCCAAAAGCTGCCCTGCATTGCTTATAGGGACCCAGATATGGGGGGTTGTTGGTCGCGTCGGCCTTGGTTCAGTCCATGCCCCCCTCGTTCTTTCCCTGCTATGGTTCATTTAGTCCCTCCCCCACTCTCCATGCTTCTGGCTCCTAAGTGTCTGAGGGTTTCTGGGTCGGGACAGGATCAAGAGGTTTTCTGAGACTCAGGTGGTTTAAGGGGTTGCCTCTTTCTGGGGTGGCAACAGAGGCATTCGAGTCTGTTCGTCCAGCTATAGCTCCAGGGTCTGACTAGTGGGCCCATTCTCTTCCTGTTTTTTTGGCTGCCCAGGCCTTTTCTTGTGAGGCCGGGGCTTTGGCCTCACAAGAAAGAGGCCCCTCACGACTTGCCGCTGGGGCCTGACGCTGAGGTTTCCAGGGTTGGGGAGGAGCTGACCTGGGGGTCTTGGGCCCCCATTGGACCCCGCTTGGGTTTTCTGACCCTCCGAGCAGGATTTACTGTCACAAGGAAAGAGGGGTGGGGTTTTCCTTTCTCCCCTCTGCGTACCATAGGTATACCATAGGACCAAGGTATTTGTTTCTGGTGTGATGCCAATGAGTTCTGTTACAATCTTCTAGGGAGCTTTTAAGTTCAGGATTGACATTGCAGTTCAGAGTTTTAAATATATAGAGTGCACATGAGAGGATGTGCAGTAACTTAGTATTTGAGTAAGGGTACTGAGTGCTGTCTGGGGCCAGAGTTAGATATTGTTCAAATAGCAGCTTTGTGTTGAATAATTAGAGGACGTAAATGATTTTGTGTAGTAGAACCCCAAGCACAAATACCATAATTGAGATAAGGATAGATAAGAAAGTAATAGAGCGCCTCCAGGGCAGGGCGAGGTACATAATATCTGATCTTAGAAAGAATGCCAACAGTTTTAGAAACTTTTTTAAATATATTTAGCATGTGTTCCTGGAAATTCAGTTTGTTATCTATGAGAACCCCAAGGAATTTGCCATCTACTTTGTTACTAATTTGGATATTGTTTATCCTTAGATTAATTTGATTTGAGGATTTATTGCCAAAATATAGAAAGTTTTGTCAATGTTGAGGGTGAGTTTGTTGGCAGTTAGCCAAAGAAGAACTTTATTTAGTTCAGTATTCACTGTGACATTTAGAGCAAGAGGGTCAGGACTGGAGAAAATGAAGATTGTGTCATCAGCAAATAGAATTGGTTTGAGGTGTTGAGAAGCATTTGGAAAGTCATTAAAGTAGATGAGAAAGAGGAGAGGGCCAAGTATGCTGCCCTGAAGAACACCAATGTTGATGGGTAGGGTTGGAGAAATTGAATTATTCAGAGAAACATACTGGAGCCTGTCAGTAAGGTAAGACTGAAGATATTGCAGGGAGTGACCTCTGACTCCATAATGATGTAATTTAAGAAGAAGGTTATGGTGGCTGACAGTGTCAAAAGCCTTACGTAGGCCAACAAATAACCCAACAGAAAACTCATTTTTATCAAGAGTTGCATATATCAACAAGTTAATCATACTAATAAGTGCATCGTTAGTGCTTTTTTGGGGTCTGAAGCCAAATAATGGCATTGCAGGTCTGGAATCAAGATGACGCAATTGTTGGTACTGGGGGACTTCAACTTTAAATGACTGGGAGGCTTACAAAGTAAGAACGGAAGACATATGGACAAGCAGATTTGTAAACCTCATTATGGAGAACATTTATGTATCAACACATCAAGCAGGCCACAAGAATGAGGGAAGGGAATGTTCTGTCAGTATTGGATCCAATATTCACCAGGAAAGGAGAAGAGATATTTGACATCCAGTACCTTCGTCTCTTAAGAAAGAGTGATCATATCCTGTTGGACATTAAATATGCTTTCCAATATAACCTGAGAATGGGGGACATTAAAACAGTTGATAAACTCGATTTCAAGAGAGGACACTACGGGAAACTTAAATTTTTTTAATGAGTTAAATTGGATAGACTTGTTGCTAGGCAAGGAAGTGAATGAGATGTATGCCAAATTTTTCAAGATATACAATGAAGGCACACAAACATTCATACTAAAACAAAGATGCAGGACCAGAAACAGGATTGGTTCATCAGAAATTGTGAGAGGGCCAGAGAGGAAAATACAAGAAAATGGGTTCAATATAGGATGAGGCCTAACCCACAAACTTACCAGCACTATAAGCAAGCAAGCAAGAAACAATTACACAACAGTGAAGAGAGAGGCAAAAAGAAACTTTCAAAAAGGTATAGCAGATTAATATAAAACTGACCCAGACCTTTTCTATAAATTCATTAAAAGAAAGCTGCATGTAAAGAATAAAATCCAGAGATTGAGAACGGGGGAACAGGACTACTGTGAATGAACAAGAAATGTGTTAAATGCTACATGAACAGTTCCAAAGTGTATTTGTACAAAATGAGGATTTCATGGAACCGGACCTAATACTAATTCCAGAGCAAGCCATACATAGAGGTATCTCAAGATGAAGTGGAAAAATTGCTCAAGGGGCTAGGAAGAAATAAAGCAGTAGGAGCTGATGGAGTTCCACCTTCGGTGCTGCAAGAATGTGCAAGCTGAGCATTCCACTCCAATTAATATTCCAGACATCCTTATGCACAGGAATCTTAGCAGATATATGGAAAAAGGGAAATATAGTAGCAATCTATAAAAATGGTCGTTGAGAGGAACCTCTAAATTATAGACCCGTATCATTAACAAGCGTGGTAGTCAAAACACTAGAAACAATAGTTAAAGTCAAATGGGTTGAACACCTAGAGAGTAATTACTTAATAACGGACAGACAGTATGGTTTTTGAAAAGGAAGATCCTGTAGAACAAATCTACTTAGTTTTTATAATTGAGCCACAGCAATAATACAGGAAGGAGATGGTTGGGTTGGGCAGCTTTTGCTGTCGTGTTTGGTGACGTCTTGGGCTCATTTCGGGCATGATGATTTGGGGGGTCTCACAGGTTTCTGGCCGCCCATTCATTTGTGAGTGTGTCTGCTCCTGTGCGCTCTTATGTTGCTTTGGGTTGCAGGTTGCTGCTGTTGTCCGACTTTGTGTTGCAGAGTTTGTTGCAGCCGCCTCCCAGGTCAGCCCATTCTTTTCCTTCTCTATGGGTATGAAGCTCCAGGAAGTCGTAAGGGCTCCCCACAGAAAACCAGCGTTGAATGTAATGAAACGCCATTTTCTGGGTGAGCCCCGGAGGCTCCCAGGCAACCCTCACTCCTACCGGTCGGCGTTTTTTTCGTGTTGGTTGAAGCTTAGCTTCCGAACTGATGCTAGGTAGCCGGCACAGTGAGGTCCGGGGCCCTCCCCTCCCCTTCCCTCCCCTTCTCGGGGCGGGCAGGGCTGCGCGGACAATCGGCGCGGCAGTAAAGTGTGATGTTTGCTTGTTTCCCTGTTTCCTTGGTATTGTAGGGAGTTTTTACCTCTCTGTTCGTTTTTTTGTTTTAGTTTCTTACCATGTGGGGTTTGTTTTATTATGCCTACCTTTCTGGGTGCCTAACCCCAGTCGATGGCAGATAAGGAAAAGCTCCAACCACAAGGGGGGTTTTCCAGGGCCATGGCTTCCTAAAACCTCTCTGAAGGAGCCAGGTTCTGGCACTGGTCCCTGGTAGGTCTGAACTCCATAGCTAATGTCCCAGTCTAATATAACGTACATTAGCCCGATAAGCTCCAGGGAGCTGTAGGGGCTCCCCACAGAAAAAACATTAGAAAGTTTTCTTTTGCAAACAGAGTGGTAGACGGTTCGAACAAGGTAAGCGAGAAGGTGGTGGAGGCCAAAACCGTCAGTAGTTTCAAAGTGTTATACTGCAAAGAGTATTGGGAAGACGGGACACCAGGAGCGTAGCTCTCCTGTAATTACACTTAGGTAATTACACACACACACAGTACGCTCCACCAATCAGTGCTGTGTTAACCAAACACCGAGAAGCACAGCACACTGAACTATGTCTGGATTACAGTATTAACATCGAAGTACATTAAAATGAAAATTAAGATTAAGGAAGAGGGAGATCATCTCACCTCTCCTCGTAGGGTTGGACGGGCACTTCGGAGTGGCAGGGTGTGAAGACCTCTGATCTCAGTATGGCACACTGCTCGGCCGCCCACACCTTCCTGTGTGGGTGGAGCTTGCACGTGTTCTGTAGGCAGAGACTCAATATTAATATACAATCTAACATGCAACTGACGATCCCACAACACTGATCATAGGTGTGAGGAAAAGCACAGTGAAATGAGAAAGGAGTTAAAAGGTTTTCAGCTGGTCAAGCCTTGATCAGTACCTAGACTGATGACTTCCTCTCTCTGCTTCTCTTATCCAGTCTTGTTACTGATGAAGGCTTCACTGGCTGAAAACCTTTTAACTCCTTTCTCATTTCACTGTGTTTATTTCCACACAATCTTACTTATAATTATTTGTAGCCGAATGATTTTCAGCATGATCGGAAACATTAAACATTAACATTAAAAGTTTATTAATACAATCCTTAGAGAATCCAACTTCAAAAGTGTTAAAATTAAGAATTATTCAAACCATATTGGCATATTAATGGAAATCAAAGAGTTTTTGAATCATCTGTGACCTGTTCAGTGCTACATACAGCCACACTGATTTAGCCGCTCATTATGATCATGAGCATGAAAGGATAACTTGGTATCAGTTATAGGGTTTCAGTGCTTGCTGCCCTGCCATGGCACAGTGCACAGTGTCACACTCACAGTCACCTTCCAGCATTGTCACAGTAAACGGATTTCTGGTTTCCCCATCATTGTGACCATCTGTTTCACTTGTTTTCATACTCAGTTTTTTTTTACAAGGAATCAAGGAGAAACAGTTTGTCATTAGTGACAGTATAGAGTGATGTTAGTAACACTACAGAGATGTTAGCAACTGTATAGATGTGCTAGTAACATTATGGATATGCTAGTAACAGTATAGTGCTAGTAATTACCTAAGTGTAATTACCTAAGTGTAGTTACAGGATGAGAGCTACGCTCGTGGTGTCCCGTCTTCCCAGCACTCTTTGTCATATAACGCTTTGAAACTACTGACGGTCTTGGCCTCCACCACCTTCTCACTTAACTTGTTCCAACCGTCTACCACTCTATTTGCGAAGGTGAATTTTCTTATATTTCTTCGGCATCTGTGTTTAGCTAGTTTAAATCTATGGCCTCTTGTTCTTGAAGTTCCAGGTCTCAGGAAGTCTTCCCTGTCGATTTTATCAATTCCTGTTACTATTTTGTACGTAGTGATCATATCACCTCTTTTTCTTCTGTCTTCTAGTTTTGGCATATTTAATGCTTCTAACCTCTCCTCGTAGCTCTTGCCCTTCAGTTCTGGGAGCCACTTAGTAGCATGTCTTTGCACCTTTTCCAGTTTGTTGATGTGCTTCTTAAGATATGGGCACCACACAACAGCTGCATATTCTAGCTTTGGCCTAACAAAAGTCATGAACAATTTCTTTAGTATATCGCCATCCATGTATTTAAATGCAATTCTGAAGTTAGAAAGCATTGCATAGGCTCCTTGCACAATATTCTTAATGTGGTCCTCAGGTGATAGTTTTCTATCTAGAACCACTCCTAGATCTCTTTCTTTATCAGAATTCTTTAAAGATTTCTCACATAATATATAGGTTGTGTGGGGTCTATGTTCTCCTATTCCACATTCCATAACATGACATTTATTAACATTAAATTCCATTTGCCAAGTGGTGCTCCATATACTTATTTTGTCCAGGTCTTCTTGAAGGGCATGACAATCATCTAAATTTCTTATCCTTCCTATTATCTTAGCATCATCAGCAAACATGTTCATATAATTCTGTATACCAACTGGTAGATCATTTATGTACACAATAAACATCACTGGTGCAAGAACTGAACCCTGTGGTACTCCACTTGTGACATTTCTCCATTCCGATACATTGCCTCTGATTACTGCCCTCATTTTTCTATCAGTCAGAAAATTTTTCATCCATGATAGACGCTTACCTGTCACCCCTCCACTATTTTCCAGTTTCCAGAACAACCTCTTATGTGGAACTCTGTCGAAAGCCTTTTTTAGGTCCAGATAGATGCAGTCAACCCAGCCATCTCTTTCCTGTAATATCTCTGTGGCCCGATCATAGAAACTGAGTAAATTCGATACACAGGATCTTCCTGATCGAAAACCATACTGTCTGTCTGATATTATATCATTTCTCTCCAGGTGTTCTACCCATTTAGTTTTGATTAGCTTTTCCAATACTTTCACTATTACACTTGTCAATGATACAGGTCTATAATTGAGGGGGTCTTCCCTGCTGCCACTTTTGTAGATTGGAACTATGTTAGCCTGTTTCCACACGTCTGCTACGATTCCTGTACACAGGGATGCCTGAAAGATCAGGTGAAGTGGAATGCTGAGCTCAGATGCACATTCTCTCAGAACCCATGGTGAAACGCCATCTGGGCCAGCTGCTTTGTTCCTCCCGAGCTCCTTTAGCATATTTTCCACTTCATCTCTAGACACCTCTATCCGCTCTATGTTGTTCTCTGGAATTCTTATTGTGTCTGGTTCTCTGAAGATTTCATTTTGTACAAACACACTTTGGAACTTTTCATTTAATGTTTCACACATTTCCTTTTCATTTTCCGTGAATCTGTTTCCCATTTCCAACCTCTGGATATTATCCTTTACCTGCAATTTGTTGTTTATGAATTTGTAGAATAGGCCCGGTTCTGTTTTACATTTATCTGCTATCCCTTTTTCAAAATTTCTTTCTGCCTCTCTCCTTACTGCTGTATAATTGTTTCTCGCATCTTTGTATCGCTGGTATGTTTGGGGGTTTGGCCTCTTCCTATACTGATTCCATTTTTGTGTCTTTTGGTCTCTTGCCCTCTCACAATTTCTGTCGAACCAATCCTGTTTTCTGGTCCTGCATCTCTGTTTTGGTATAAATTTTTTTGTGCCTTTATCATATATTTCACAAAACTTGCCATACATCTCATTCACTTCCTTGCCTAGCATCAAGTCTGTCCAATTATACTCACTAAAAAAATTTCTAAGGTCACCATAATGTCCTCTCCTGAAGTCTGGTTTTTCAACTGCTTCAACCTCCTTATTTTCTTCCAGCTTATAACGCATTGCATACTTTATTCCCAAAAAGACATGGTCACTTTTACCCAAGGGAGGAAGGTACTGAATGTCAAATATCTCTTCCTCCTTCCTGGTAAATATCAAATCTAGCATGGAGGGAACGTCCCCTTCCCTCATCCTCGTAGCTTGTTTAACATGTTGATACAAGAATGTTTCCAGGATGAGGTCTACAAATTTACAGGTCCAAAAATCTTCTGTTTTAGCTTCATATGCTTCCCAGTCTATGGATTTCAAGTTGAAGTCACCGACTATCAACAGTCGTGATCTATCGTTATCCGCTCTCGCTATAATCTCTCTCATTATTGTTATAAGACCTTCACGTTTACTATCTAGCTCCTCCTTTGACCATGTGCTGCTTGGCGGTGGACTATATGCATTTATCATCATTAGTTTATCATCCTCATAGCAGATCTCTAGTGCTATTATGTCAACTTCTTGTGGATTGGCAGTCATTATTTCCTTCACCTTTAGGTGTTCTTTTACCAGCACAGCAACGCCACCGCCTTTCCTAATTTTTCTGTCCCGTCTCCAAATTGAGTAGCCCCTTGGGAATATGACCTCATTTAAAATTACATCTTCAAGTTTTGTCTCCGTGAGTGCAACAATGTCTGGTGTCTGCAGCTGTATTACATCACTTAACTCCAGTATCTTCGATCTCACTCCATCTATGTTGGTGTATGCAATCTTCAGGAACTTGTTCCCCCTCTCCTTATTCTTCACTCCCCCTCTCTCTATTGATTTTGTTGGTTTGCCTTTATGTACCACTTTACTGGTTTGCCTACCCCTATCACTTTGTAGAAAAAAGAATTTATTTCTTCTTCATTCCTGCTCTCATTTAAATGTTTTGCCTCGGCGAGGTTCAGTTTCAGCTTCTCTCTATCTTCTTTTGAAAGATCTCGCTAGTAACAGTATAGATATGCTAGTAACTGTATAGATGTGTTAGTAACAGTATAGATGTGTTAGTAACAGTATAGATGTGTTAGTAACAGCAAAGATGTGTTACTAACAGTATAGATGTGTTAGTAACAGTATAGATGTATTAATAACAGTATAGATGTGTTACTAACAGTATAGATGTGTTACTAACAGTATAGATGTGTTAGTAACAGTATAGATGTATTAATAACAGTATAGATGTGTTACTAACAGTATAGATGTGTTACGAACAGTATAGATGTATTAATAACAGTATAGATGTGTTAGTAACAGTATAGATGTGTTAGGAACAGTATAGATGTATTAATAACAGTATAGATGTGCTAGTAACAGTATAGATGTGTTAGTAACAGTATAGATGTATTAATAACAGTATAGATGTGTTAGTAACAGTATAGAAATGCTAGTAACTGTATAGATGTGCTAGTAACAGTATAGATGTGTTAGGAACAGTATAGATGTGTTAAGAACAGTATAGATGTGTTAGGAACAGTATAGTGAGATTCAACTACTATTTGTCCATGACTATACAAAACAGGTTGATGATGTAGCAACTATTAAGATATAATACAAGACAAGATGAAGCAGGTGAGCACTCTGGACTGGCCTTGATGGCAACGCTGGCCGGGCAGTAGCTGTGCAGCCTCCAAGAGTCTCCGAAGATGTTCACCAACGCTTCACTGGAACCTCCCGGCGTTTGGAAGTCATCTCTCTCGTTTCCGTTGTAGTTACCACACAGCCCATGCACCTGCAGCAGGTACACATTAGTAATGACCAGGCTTAATGATTGACCCTACTCTCAACTTCCTGACTGGCCCTACTCTCAACTTCCTGACTGGCCTTACTCTCAACTTCCTGACTGGCCCTACTCTCAACTTCCTGACTGGCCTTACTCTCAACTTCCTGACTGACCATACTCTCAACTTCCTGACTGGCCCTACTCTCAACTCCCTGACTGGCCTTACTCTCAACTTCCTGACTGACCCTAATCTCAACTTCCTGACTGACCCTACTCTCAACTTCCTGACTGGCCCTACTCTCAACTTCCTGACTGACCCTACTCTCAATTTCCTGAGTGACCCTACTCTCAACTTCCTGACTGGCCCTACTCTCAACACAGGTTTAATAACTCCCCTTTTATCAACCACACATCATAGGCATTTAAACTAATCAAGCACTTCAACATTCACATTTAACATTAACATTTCATTTGATCTAAACTTCACATTTCCGACATTCAACATTACCCGCCTAGCATCCCTCACACTCATCACCTGCAAGTAATGCATCATATCCATGCCTCAATGTTTACATACTTCAATAACCCATTAATGTGGCAATTGTCCCTTCTGTTAGATAAATGATGATTTTACAGAACAATTAATAGACACATATAGTTATAATGAATCCATGATAGACAAAGAGGGGCCGGAATATTTATCCTTAAGGTTTTATTAAGAGTGACTAGTGGACACAATTATGAAGATTGGCCTCAACGAAAATACTCTGTTCTTATAAGCATGCAACACGACAGGTGTTGCCATAAGCATGCAACATGGCAGGTGTTGCCATAAGCATGCAACACAGCAGGTGTTGCCATAAGCATGCAACACGGCAGGTGTTGCCATAAGCATGCAACACGGCAGGTGTTGCCATAAGCATGCAACACGGCAGGTGTTGCCATAAGCATGCAACACGGCAGGTGTTGCCATAAGCATGCAACACGGCAGGTGTTGCCATAAGCATGCAACACGGCAGGTGTTGCCATAAGCATGCAACACAGCAGGTGTTGTCATAAGCATGCAACACGGCAGGTGTTGCCATAAGCATGCAACACGGCAGGTGTTGCCATAAGCATGCAACACGGCAGGTGTTGCCATAAGCATGCAACACGGCAGGTGTTGCCATAAGCATGCAACACAGCAGGTGTTGTCATAAGCATGCAACACGGCAGGTGTTGCCATAAGCATGCAACACGGCAGGTGTTGCCATAAGCATGCAACACGGCAGGTGTTGCCATAAGCATGCAACACGGCAAGTGTTGCCATAAGCATGCAACACGGCAGGTGTTGCCATAAGCATGCAACACGGCAGGTGTTGCCATAAGCATGCAACACAGCAAGTGTTGCCATAAGCATGCAACACAGCAAGTGTTGCCATAAGCATGCAGCACGGTGTGTTGCCATAAGCATGTAACACAGCAGGTGTTGCCATAAGCATGCAACATGCCAGGTGTTGCCATAAGCATGTAACACAGCAGGTGTTGCCATAAGCATACAACACAGCAGGTGTTGCCATGTTTGGCTTCATAAGAGTATGTGAGAGCAGCTTACCTTGCCTCGCCAGACAGGGTCGAGTCTGAGGTAGGCGCGGGTGCCACGGTCCCACTGTAGCACCAGGCCCATGTCCGGCACCTCCGCGAACACGAACACTCCAGCCTCACGGATGATGGTCCACGTCAGGTTCCTGCTAGTATAACAATATATGTATGTATGTATGTATGTAGCCTTTACCTGTAGCTTGCTTTTAATGACTATAGAAAGGCCTGGATCTGATTTACATTTGTCTGCTATACCATTTTCAAAGTTCCTCTCTGCCTCTCTCCTTACTGACATGTAGTTGTTTCTCGCATCTTTGTATGTGTGTGTGTGTGTGTGTGGGGTGTGTGTATATATATATATATGTATATATATAATATTTATTCTGGTAAAAGTTTGGATAATTTATACAAAGAATTTGAAGGATATCTTCCAATAATACTTTTCAGCAAATAGTAATAAAAACGAGCTTGATATCTTTCTGCTTAAGACTTATAAGTGTTCAAGCTTTTTAATCTTACCCCTCCTATTACTTCCAACCAGACGTGCATCTCTTTCCTTGAGAATGCATGAACATAAGAAATTGTAGAAGACCTATTTGCCCAGGGAAGGCAGTGGAGATGCCTTGCCTGGGCAAATAGGTCTTCTGAAGCAGACACACTCATGTCCACATGTAACCTATGCTTGAAACAAAGTAGTGATCCCAGGTGCACCATGTCAAGACGAGAGAGAGTGGCAGTGTTTCCACCACACGGCTGCTTTGCTCACCGCGGCCGCCCACAATTTGAAGCATAGGTTAACAACAACAAAAATGATTATGTAGTGCAGTTATTTTCTGGATATATCATTAACAAAGTTAGGAAAGGATACTTTAGACTGGAAGGCAAGGCGTGTGCGGACTGACCTGGGTGGGAGGGGTTTACTGCGGGAGAACTCCAGCTGCTCGTGCACGTCTCCCACGCCCAGTCTCAGGGTGAGGGACTTCGCGCATGTCACTCCGTCCGTGCCACACGCCACGTTCTGCACAAAACACACATCTTAATCATCACTTACAATCATCAATTTCACAAGTTGTGCTAAAAGACAGAAATGTAACAAAATATGTGGAATAATGCATCCATTTTAATCTCTAGACCACCAACTACCACAGTAACTTATGTAGATTTTGTATGGATAGAAAGTTTAGTAATAACACTTAAAATTTTACACACACACACAGGTCCTCACAGCCGATAGGACAGCATTTTGGGGTTGCAGTCCTAAGAGCCAGGGTTCGATTCCCGGAGGAGGCAGAAACAAATGGGCAGATATTCTTTCATCTATGCAATGTTCACCTATCAGTAAGTACCTTGGGAGTGAGACAGCTGCTACGGGCTGCACCCTGACGATGTGTGTGTGTGTGTGTGTGTGTGTGTGTGTGTGTGTGTGTGTGGTGTGTGTGTGTGTGTGTGTGTGTGTGTGTGTGTGTGTGTGTGTGTGTGTGTGTGTGTGTGTGTGTGTGTGTGTGTGTGTGTGTGTGTGTGTGTGTGTGTGTGTGTGTGTGGTGTGTGTGTGTGTGTGTATGTGTGTAATTACATAAGTGTAATTACCTAAGTGTAGTTACAGGATGAGAGCTACGCTCGTGGTGTCCCGTCTTCCCAGCACTCTTTGTCATATAACACTTGCGTATATGTGTGTGTGTGTGTTTGTGTATGTGTGTCAAATATGTAGTACATATGATAGAAGAAAAATAGGTCAGGAGAAAGTTTATTAGATAGTCGGCGATTAGAAAGGCGGGGTCCAATAGCTAACAGCTTAATGCTACAGGAACAAATAGCAAATACAAGCACACACGCGTGTGTTTATGTCTCTTGTCTTTAGTCAGCATTGCTTAACATGGAAAATTTTACCTCGTCAGCAGCCTTGCCACATTGAACTGTGTCGACTGTTCCTGCCTACTGAATAACTTACCTCAAATTGTACAAGTTTGAGATAGCATCACAACTATGGCTGTAACACCTGTTCACTCTAGCCACAACTACAGCAGTACAACCATCTGTTCACTCCAGCCACAACTATGGCACTTCAACACCTGTTATAATCATACTGTCATACATTCATACAAGACCTGCTGTAGTCATACTACAAGACCTGTTGTAGTAATACTACAAGACCTGCCCTCAGTCATACTGCCCTAACTCCTTGCCATTCTAGAGAATATTTATTACTTTCATTTTTTCCCCATGGTAGGTTTGGAGAGAATGTACTTCCCTTCTTCAGTGTGGCGCCCAAGACTAAAGAGCATGATCTTGCCTCACACGAGCAGGATAAAGGTTGAATATAAGCATTGCCTCTCTTGAGAACGTCAGTTGGAGCACTGAAGTGACTGGAACCAGCGATCAGGGTGCCTCAACCGAGCACCTTACCTACACCAGAGTGCATGGCAGTTATATATAAAACCTGGACTGACATCAGTAGAAGCCTCCAGACTTCCTGCGGAATCAGCGGAATCCCAAGTTGTATATTTTATGCCATGACGTGGTGCAGGGGTAAGGAAAGCGGCTGTACTGTGCTGTGAACTGTGATCGTGGGTTCGAGTCACCTCAGTGCTCCAATTAATTTTCTCATTGATATACATGACATTGGTGTGATTTAGTGGTACTTGTTTACTAGTGCATCTTAGAATGCATCCTATAACCCTACTTGGTTTATTTCTAACATTTATAACAGTGATTTATCAGCTCACAATTCGTGCTAATAATGACCAAATCTATTCTCGTTTCCTACACTTAGAATCTAACATTTTTTCAGCATTACACTAAATCTGCAAATATTTTGTTAGTTTTAACACTGGACTGTGCCAACGGAGAAAACTCGGTCGTGGGAAACTGTGCCAACCGAGAAAACTCTTTTTTATTTTTTCGTACCCATTCAAAATGTGAGCAAGGTTGGTTGTGTACGAAATGAACTCTTAGGACCTCCAGTGAGAGGCAGCCATTTTGGAAAAAATTACCAGAATGCCCTATGGCTGCTGGCTGGGTTAGTACTGAGTAAGCAACCATAGGTGGAGCTTGCACCTCTGGCTCCCAAACACCTGTCCGATGTGGTGTTAAAAGACCGCGCTCTGTCGGTGAAATTCAAACCTTATTGTTTGAAGAACATAAGGGTCATGATATTGGTGAAGCTAGGCGCAATAAGAACCTAACACAACGGTCGGATGTAAGTGATACAGCACCTATGAGGACGATACAGCAAGAGTATCCAGTTGTAGCTCTGAGCGCCACCCTTGCCCATTTATGCCATCTCCAATTTATATAGATGATACATAGATGAATCATTTTCTGCATTCAGTGATGGCGCATCTGATACAAGTAGCATAGATGAACATTGTTAGCGGCTTCCATGGTGGTGTTTTCCATATATATTTTCAAGAATAGCTGAACCTCTTCCAGATTAACTGACACTCTTTGAAGCTGACTGAATCTCTTGCAGAATGCCTGAATGTCTTTTAGATTGACGGACACTCTTCGAGGGTGGCTGAATCTCTAATTGTGTGGGACCTTACAAAGCGATCTTTTCAAAACTACCTTACAAATTGATCTTTTCCTATAATCTTTTCAAAACTACCTTACAAATTGATCTTTTCCTATAATCTTTTCAATACTACCTTATGCTTTACAAGCTTGGCTACATACCACCTACAAGTACTAAAGCCAAGGGTGTACGTGAGTGCGTTATTTGCAAGCACACAGAACGAAGAAACAGTAAGCGAAAATCTATCTGTACGTGGTGCAACAAGAGAGAAGTCGCGCTGTGTACCATGGACTACTTCGTTGATTATTACTCACTTCCGAAGTACTGAGTGTGTAATACAGTGTGTTATTGTGTATATAGTGTGTGAAACTGTACATATCGTAATTTTAGTGAATTTTTAACAGGTAATATTGCGACAATATACATGTATTGAGGACACATTACTGACACATGTATCACAGTGCCATGGAACATTAGGAACGTTCTATTGTATACATATTGTAAGGGACACAAATATGCATCATATACGATAACAAACAAATAAAACCACATTGGAAATACATAGAACAAATAATTGAAAATATATTTATGGCAACACCCGGTGCTTGAATGGCCTGCGCGACCGTGTCTGGGCGATTCACCCACGGGCGACCAGGCCCTGATGACATCACAGCGCACCTTGTCCACGTCCCCACAGCCAAAGTGAGTGGAATTTGGTATTTATTTTTACATAGACATGTCCTCCTCACCATCTTCCATACGCATCATGAGTCCTCCATAAAGGTTAGATAAACATATGCACTATATTGTAGTTGGAAAAAAAACATTGTATTCAGTATAAAATGTATTTGTAAGTTAATATTTTGGAGGGTGGGGAATGGATTAATTCAATTCCCTTTATTTCTTATGGGAAAAATCGCTTCGACTTATGATATTTCGACTTACGATCCGTCTCTGGGAACAAATTACTGGGTGGAGCTTCGGGGGTAGAGCTCTGGGCAAAGAGTGCCAAAGGTAGAGCTCCAGGGATAGCACTCTGGGGGTAGAGCCCCAGGGGTAGAGTTCCTGGGGAAGATTCGGGGAAAAGAGCCCCGGGGTAGAGTTCCATAGTAGAACCCCGGGGGTAGAGCTCTGGGGGAAGAGCTCTGGGGAGTAGAGCTCCATGGCAAGCACCCCTGAGGTAAAGCCCAGGGTGTAGAGCTCCAGAGGTAGAGCCCAATAGCATTTCACTTGTACTGCTTTCCTACTCTGTGTTCACTCCATTTATGCTAACCTGCTACTTCCTTTGGCATAACTATGCCCAAATCCAGCTTTATAACAAGCTTGTTAAGCATGAGCGGCCATTCCACGAGTCCTTCATTTATTTGCATGTATCAAACTGTGTACGAATGACATTTACGATTATTGGCTGAAGCAATTTAAACACAGTAACGATCAGGCAAATTGGCCAATTCAAGGTCTCAATGAAACGCCAGAGATCTGCTACTATTAGCATGACGCCATCCTAAACATTCAATATTCTGTGTTACAATGTAGTTAAGGTAGCCTCTCTATAAAACGTGTCTAGTTCAGCTGCATCAAATTATCTACATATATGCATAAAATAGGTAAGTGACAGAGCCTCTATGTTGCTGATATGATAACTTTCTCCAATCACTATTCATTGATATATTATTGTTTAAGCTGTCACATACAAGGTGTTTACAGTCTCAGTGCTTTAAATGTTAGTTTATATTTAAGTGTATTAATACACTTAATACTAAAATAAAATATTTAAGTGTATTAATATTCAAGTTATAAATTTGCAATATACCAATATATAATTACTGAAGGCATCTCTCTCAGACAAGGAGGAAAGAACAAACAAGTCAATGTTTTTCATGACAAAAATAAGTGCTTACCACTGATCAACACACCAGTGTTTACGTTTGGCAGTCGTAATTAAGTCTTGATGCAGTCTTTTGTTTAGCATTGTAATAATATTTAACAATATTAAAATTCTTTCCATACACACCTGTACTGTGATGTCAAAATGTCCTTTATTAGTGTGACTGCCCTTGGCGAGGATGTAGTCACAAGCCCCTTGGAACTCGTAGAGGCGGCCATCAAACGTCTTGTAGTGGGAGTCCCCCCAGGCGGTACAGATGCCAGGACACTGTGCAGCAGTGCACACCCAGTGGCCGCCTGTGCATACACTGTGACGGAAACAGGTAACACATAATGAAACATCTCATAAACTGTAGGAAATTAGCCAGACTGTACTCCAGTATGTTCTTGTAGCATATCTGGAAAAGCGTGTGTGTTTACCCTTTTCCCTACAGCTTGTATCTACACTGGTAGTTGATTGGACAGCGTTTTATGAGCACATGGAACAAGAGTGTATTCGACAATAAATAAAACTATTTTCTTTTTTACTTTTGACAGAGTACAAATTGGAAATCATCACATACTTTGCACAAGTCTTCATTTACAAAAGAAAACATGAAAAAACCAGCGTTGAATGTAATGAAACGTCATTTTCTGGGTAAGTCCTAGAGGCTCCCTGGAGCTATCCAGGCTGATATGGATATCCCTAACTTTGGCATCAGTCAATTTGGGGGGAGTTCTAGGCCTACCGGGGACCATGAGCCAGAACCTGGCCCCCTCAGAGAGTCATGGAGAGCAATGACCCATAGAATGCACATGTGATTTTGGAGCATTCTATATCTGCCATCGACCGGGACAGGCACCCAGAAAGGTAAGCGCCACAAAACAAACCCCTATTCTGGTTGTAATGTCGAGACAGAGTACAGAGATAAGATGTAACGAGAAAAGAATGAGATAATATCGAAAGACGATAAGTAGGACGGAAGAGGACCAACGATCCCGAGAAAAGACTGGAGTAAGCTTCATCAGCAGATGACAGACGTTCCAACAATATTGGAAGAAACGAAGATCTTCCCGAACCTTTGAGACTCTTGAGAAGCATGCACAAAAGCACGGAGGCTCACTCAGGCCCAGTGGCATTCGCGACCAACGGTCATTCAGGATCCCGAGACGATGAGAATATGATGACATGACGTAGAAGAATACATGTCCCAGAAAAGAAGGGTGAGAAGTGGTAAAATCACCCACAGGAAGGATGGAACCAATGGACCCAAGGGACACACAACCGAACCCAGGGAGGGGCCGATGCCCTACGAACTCGTACACAGAGGGGGGAAAGGAAAATCCCCACTCCTTGTAACCGAAAGTCCCACCCAGAGGGTTGGAAAACCCAGGTGGGGTCCAATGGGACCCAAGGCCCTCAAGCCAGCCCCTATCTAACCCCGGGAACCTCCACGTCAGGTCCCAGGGGCAAGTCATCCTCTCAAGCCCTGGCCACACAAGAAAAAGCCGGGGCGGCCGAATTAGCAGGAAGAGAATGGGCCCACTGGTCATATCCCGGAGCTATGGCTGGAAGAACGGACTTGAATGCCTCCGTATCCAGCCCTGGAAAAAGCAGCCCCCGAAACTGCTCAGAAACCTCAAAACCCTGCCCCGAGCTTGAAGCCTTCAAACGCTTAGGAGCCGGAAGCAGGGGGGAAGGGGACCTTATGAACCACAGCAGGGAAAGAACGAGGGGGCGCAGATGGAACCAAGGCTGAAGTGACTAACACCCAAGTCCAGGGTCCCTATAAACAAAACGGGGTATCCAGGTAAGCAACCTAACAAGTACGCTGCAACAACCTATCTTGCAACGCCCGAGCCGCCTGCACCAGAATAATATCATCAGAATGGGTGAACTGAGTCATATACAAGCAACAAAGCTCGCAGGACTCTAGGTCGAATGTGTCACCGACCCAACAGACAGCATGACGGAGGCAAAAACAATGAGCGTTGCCCTGAGACAAGGGGAGAGAGCAACCCTCAAACTAACACACGGCGAGAGGGGACTCAGGGATCACATCCAATGGTCCCGAATGCCCCATGGGGTTTCCCAGGGCCCCTAGACTGGGTCTGCTAAGGGTTTACCCAGGCAGGGTACTGCTAACCGGCACCCCAAGCTACCAATCAACACTGCTAATGCTGAACCCCTGGGACATGTCCACTCATGAGGGCGAAGCAGGGGGTACCACCAAACAAACAACCCTAGTATAAGGGGGAAGGAACACCAAGGCAGACCCCCCCACCAGGCAAAAAGAAAAAGAAAAGAAAAACCTTGCAAGAGGACAGCATACCCAGAGGGAACAGAGCCAGCCGCTGTCAGAGGTGAAAACTAGCTGCGCAGTACCCCCCCTCGCCTCTACCAGTGCAAAAACTACCACTTACCCCTGTTATGACCATGCATACACCAGAATGATCATACTGAGATTGGTGTATGAGTGTGCTCAAACTATACAGTGATATCTTGGCTGATAGCCTCATATCACGAATATTGTGTTATGATGCAATCTCATGTTACCATACATTATTCTTATTTTATGTATTGTCAATGTGTGACATACATTTCCAAGTCTATATTAATTCTGTATCAAAGTTGTATGCCATGTAATTGTGGATATATATATATATATTAAATATCTAATTATAGCAGTAGCCTAATGTCATGGAGTTTGAAAAACATCTTGTATGCTCATTGTATGTAATGCTACACAAATGCTTTATAGGTAACATTATGTGGACCATGTTGGAGAATGTATACATTTAGTTTCCAGATATATTATTCATACGTATACTGATTAGTTTCCATTTTAGTGTTGTACCTTGCATTGTCCCATTGTCAGGACATTATATGAAATTATGGCACTGTGAAACGTTTTCCACTTAAACAATCTTTTGATACACATGTTGTATATATCTAATATATTTTATATATTGTATGCATATGTACAACCGTTGGTGATGTCACTGAATCCTCCCTAACCCCCCCCCCCCTCCCTTCTCCCCTACTGATGTACCGACTTTGCCAGTGTTGCCATCTCGTATCCATGCGAATTCTAAAAAAATTTGCATTTCGTGATAATTTCTTTAATGTATTGAATTATTATTATATATCATTATGTAAGGTTGTGCCTTATACTCTTAAGTTGTTGTATATTAACTTAGAAGTTCCTGAGTAAGTTTATGTTGTAAATGAGATAGAGATACTGTATTTGAAAGCCGAAGATCAGTTGACTTATTGAAATTGGTTACAGTGTCGCCTCTCGACAAGCTTGCCTCAAGATGCCACTACTCTCTGATCTCTTCAGGCGAGCGGACCTGTTAGCGTTTGGTCCATGATTTGTGACCTTATTTGGGTAATGAGCCTGCTAGATTTATACACATGTAACAGTACAGTGTATGTATTTATATGGATCATTTCTGCTGCAGGCGATGAGTCACAATAACGTGGCTAAAGTATGTTGACCAGACCACACACTAGAAGGTGAAGGGACGACGACGTTTCGGTCCGTCCTGGACCATTCTCAATCGACTTGAGAATGGTCCAGGACGGACCGAAATGTCGTCGTCCCTTCACTTTCTAGTGTGTCGTCTGATTATTTCTGCTGTTGTTCATTATGTATACCAGGTGGTAGAGGTTTTTATATGTCTTTGTGTGAGGTAATCTTCTGAGGACCTTAAGGCCATGGTGCTCTATGTGATTTTGTTACCTCATTCCTCATGTGTTACTGGTAGTAACACCACCACCCTGTGTTGTTATTTGGGGGGGAAGAGGGTGAATTTGAGGGCCATAATTACAGAATAATGGTCAACCTTGGCAAGAACCATTTGCATCAGTGTCACAGCTTTTCAAGACCATAATACCAACAACTTGACTATGAGGTAAAATTTAGACAAATATACCTTTCTTTGCTTATACAGTGGCACCTCGAATAATGAGTTTAATCCATTCCGGCACCGAGCTCGTCATGTGGAAAACACGTCTTGCGAAACAACAACAAAATTGTCGTAAAACGTGTCCAAGAACCAGCGGAAACGCTCGTTAATCGAGGAAAAGCTCGTTAGTAGAGACAAATGTTCTGCGAGTGGCTTGCTCGTTACTCAAAATGCTCATAGATAGAGCCGCTCGTTAATCGAGGTGACACTGTACTGACAAGTATATTGTCAAGTAAAAATTGGCCTTATTCATTTCTGCTTAATAATAGCATTACTACTGTCAAAATATATATTCAAGAAAGGTAAAGAAGAACACATATGATCATGTACACTCAGAACTCTCTTCGGGTGTAGGTACACTGCGAGTTTACTCCTGAACATTTATCAGGATTAAAGCATTCTTGTTTGCTTGTCAGTAAGCTATTGTGGTGGTTTAATATTCCTCTAGAGGTTAATAGGTCTTAAGCCTCCATAACCCCAGGGAAGTTAAGAGAGCCTTACCAGGTGTTGCAAAGGGAAGTTAAGAGCCTTACCAGGTGTTGCAGAGGGAAGTTAAGAGCCTTACCAGGTGTTGCAAAGGGAAGTTAAGAGCCTTACCAGGTGTTGCAAAGGGAAGTTAAGAGCCTTACCAGGTGTTGCAAAAGGAAGTTAGGAGACTTACCAGGTGTTGCAAACAGAAGCAAAGAGAGACTTACCAGGTGTTGCAAACAGAAGCAAAGAGAGACTTACCAGGTGTTGCAAACAAAAGCAAAGAGAGACTTACCAGGTGTTGCAGTCTTGAGAGATGGAGGAATTATCTTGATAAGAGCGGCCACCGTGGTGACAAGGGCAGTCGCTGCGGAGGATGCAAGTGTCAGTCTCGGGGTCCCTGACGTAACCAGTGGCACAGGCACACCCGGGGCGGCACTTATCTTCCCAGGTCATAACACTCGAGTGCATCGTCTGTAACATCAACACATCTTACATGTCTATGACTCACGCTGTATCTTGACCACTTGACACTAGTAGGTAACACACCACCACATCACAGCACAACTCTACCTCACTGCTTATGAAACTAAATGAAATAGAGAAATATAAACACAAATAGAGAGAAAAATCTGGGGAGTTGAAATCACACCTAACCTGTCAAAGAAGCCCACATCAAAAGGACATCATCAGCGGCATATGCTAGATTGGCCAACATAAGAACTGCCTTTAGATTTTAGAAACTTGTGTAAGGAATCGTTTAAGACCTTGTAAACTACTTATGTCAGACCAATCCTGGAGTAATCCACCTCCAGCCTGGAGTCCATACCAAGTTAAACACAAGACAAAGTTAAAGATTCAGACTAATTTGCCACCAAACTAGTCCCGGAACTGAGAGGTATGAGCAACGAGGAAAGGCTATGGGAGCTAAACCTCAGATCCCTGGAAGACAGAGGAGTAAAGAAGACATGATAACCTACAAACTTCTCAAGGGAATTCGCAGGGTGGACAAAGACAAACTATTTAGCATGGGTGGAACACAAACAAGTGGAAACAGGTAGAAACTTCGTACCCAAATAAGCCACAGAGATATTAGAAAGAATTTGTTCAGTGTCAAGAGTAGTTATCAAATGGAATGCATTAAGCAGTGATGTGGTGTAGGCAAACTCCATACACAGTTTCATATGTAGATTTGATAAGAGCCCAGTAGGCTCAAGAATCTGTACACCAGATGATTGACAGTTGAGAGGCAGGACCAACAACCAAAACTCAACTCCCGCAAGTTCAACTAGGTGAGTACTAGGATCTTCAAATACTAGGTGAGTACACACACACACACACACAGGGAATTCGCATTATCAGTCAGAAAAATGTTCTGACTGATAGAAAAATGAGGGCTGTGATCAGAGGCAATGTATCAGACTGGAGAAATGTCACAAGTGGAGTACCACAGGGTTCAGTTCTTGCACCAGTGATGCTTATTGTCTACATAAATGATCTACCAGTTGGTATACAGAATTATATGAACATGTTTGCTGATGATGCTAAGATAATAGGAAGGATAAGAAACTTAGATGATTGTCATGCCCTTCAAGAAGACCTGGACAAGATAAGTATATGGAGCACCACTTGGCAAATGGAATTTAATGTTTATAAATGCCATGTTATGGAATGTGGAATAGGAGAACATAGACCCCACACAACCTATATATTATGTGAGAAATCTTTAAAGAATTCTGATAAAGAAAGAGATCTAGGGGTGGTTCTAGATAGAAAACTATCAGCTGAGGACCACATAAAGAATATTGTGCGAGGAGCCTACGCCACGCATTTCTAACTTCAGAATTGCTTTTAAGCACATGGATGGCGATATACTAAAGAAATTGTTCACGACTTTTGTTAGGCTAAAGCTAGAATATGCAGCAGTTGTGTGGTGCCCATATCTTAAGAAGCACATCAACAAACTGGAAAAGGTGCAAAGACATGCTACTAAGTGGCTCCCAGAACTGAAGGGCAAGAGCTACGAGGAGAGGTTAGAGGCATTAAATATGCCAAAACTAGAAGACAGAAGAAAAAGAGGTGATATGATCACTACATACAAAATAGTAACAGGAATTGATAAAATCGATAGGGAAGATTTCCTGAGACCTGGAACTTTAAGAACAAGAGGTCACAGATTTAAACTAGCTAAACACAGATGCCGAAGAAATATAAGAAAATTCATTTTCGCAAACAGAGTGGTAGACGGTTGGAACAAGTTAGGTGAGAAGGTGGTGGAGGCCAAGACCGTCAGTAGTTTCAAAGCGTTATATGACAAAGAGTGCTGGGAAGACGGAACACCACGAGCGTAGCTCTCATCCTGTAACTACACTTAGGTAATTACACACTTAGGTAATTACAGAGGGAAGGGTGTGTGTGGGGAGAGATAATAATAATATAGGAGGATAAGTTTGAGAATACTGATTCTATTGGTCTTAACCTTTCTTATCTACTAAGCTTTATGTTTGTTTAAGTTAGCCATAGCTTAGCTCAACGAACATATTGTAAAAAAAAATATATACTGAGAACATTTGCCTCTAAAATTTGTTATTTTCACCATATTTTTCTGGGGTTGAAAATATTGTAAAGGCCTTGAAACTTTTTGATACATATTTATTATTTAATTATGACAATACGGTTGGAAAATTGTAATAATATAGTTCAAACATTGGCAGATTAAAAACCACATAGCAACAACTGAAGAAGAGGTTAAAGATACAGAACCTGTTTCACCTACAAAGCTACATTAGTAGATTAATGCAAAACTGAAGATACCATTAACTCTTCAAGTCTTTGATAGGAAAAATAATTACAAAAAGTGCCCATTATGTATTACCTGGCAGGTAATCTC